>NC_092152.1:39345575-39363075 GCF_045791955.1 Oncorhynchus clarkii lewisi
TCACTGTATCCCCAGCCCCCATCACTGTATCCCCAACCTCCCTCACTGTATCCCCAACCTCCCCACTGTATCCCCAACCCCCATCACTGTATCCCCAGCCTCCCTCACTGTATCCCCAGCCCCCATCACTGTATCCCCAACCTCCCTCACTGTATCCCCAACCTCCCTCACTGTATCCCCAGCCTCCCTCGCTGTATCCCCAGCCCCCATCACTGTATCCCCAGCCCCCATCACTCTATCCCCAGCCCCCATCATTCTATCCCCAACCACCATTACTGTATCCCCAGCCCCTATCACAATATCCCCAACATCCCTCACTGTATCCCCAGCCTCCCTCACTGTATCCCCAACCTCCCTCACTGTATCCCCAACCCCCATCACTGTATCCACACCTCCCTCCCTGTACCCCCAGCCCCCATCACTATATCTCCTGTCTCCCTCACTGTATCCCCAACCTCCCTCACTGTATCCCCAACCCCCAATACTGTATCCCCAAACCCATCACTGTATCCCCAACCCCCATCACTGTATCCCCAGTCTCCCTTACTGTATCCCCAACCCCCATCACTGTATCCCCAACCCCCATTACTGTATCCCCAACCCCCATCACTGTATCCCCAACCCCCATCACTGTATCCCCAGCCCCCAACACTGTATCCCCAGCCCCCATCACTGTATCCCCAACCCCATCACTGTATCCCCAACCCCCAACACTGTATCCCCAGCCCCATAACTGTATCCCCAACCCCCATCACTGTATCCCCAGCCCCCACCACTGTATCCCCAGCCCCCATCACTGTATCCCCAACCCCCATCACTGTATCCCCAGCCCCCATCACTGTATCCCCAGCCCCCATCACTGTAGCCCCAGCGACCCTCACTGTATCCCCAACCTCCCTCACTGTATCCCCAACCCCCAACACTGTAGCCCCAGCGACCCTCACTGTATCCCCAACCTCCCTCACTGTATCCCCAACCTCCCTCACTGTATCCCCAACCCCCATCACTGTATCCCCAGCCTCCCTCACTGTATCCCCAACTCTCTCTCTTCTCTCTCATTCATTCATTCATTTATTCATTCATGACGGACGGATGGATGGACAGACAGACAGACAGTGTAGTGTAGTAGGCCAACCATACTGGCTGGACATGGATTGTTCTCCCCATGCTCCGTTACCCTATGCAGACCCTACACTGGAATTCCTTCTCCACTCCGGCCGACACATACCCACACACACAGACGCATAGACGCACACACAGAATCATATATACACACACATTTTGTGCACACTAACACACACGCAGATCAGTTCTAAATGTGTCAGTGCGTTTAGTCTGAGGCCCAGGTGTGTAACATACCAGCTGGCGTGAGCCAATGTGACTTACACACACACACACACACACACACACACACACACACACACACACACACACACTTCAATGTTGTGCCATTGTAACAGAAACACTTCTGGGATGAACAACTTAACAACTGAATGAAGGCATGTCCAGGACCCGAATCCACACAGCCTCTCAGAGTACGAGTTGCGATCTAGGATCAGGTGTCCACCTGTCCATAGAGATGTAGGATCTTAATTTGATCACTTGGTGTATTCAAGGCTTTAAAATGCTGCTAAAGTTTGTGATATCCACTTGAAAATGTCAGAGTTAATTTGCCCTAATAACAAATGTTTCGATCCCCACAAAAAAAATCTCCATGAATTAGAATCCACATAATCATTTACATGTTCTGTTGCTGCAGGATTATTTTCCTGTTGAAGCAAACTCTCTCAAATCAAGGTCCTACATCTGTACGCATTAGGAACACCTTACTAATATTGAGTTGCACACAAGCCTAAGATCACCATGCGCAATGCTAAGCGTCGGTTGGAGTGGTGTAAAGTTTGCCGCCATTGGACTCTGGAGCAGTGGAAACCATTCTCTGGAGTGACGAATCACTCTTCACCATTTGGCAGTTTGACAGACGAATCTGGGTTTGGCGGATGCCAGGAGAACGCTACCTGTCCCAATGCATAGTGCCAGCTGTAAAGTTTGGTGGAGGAGGAATACTGGTCTGGTGGCTGTTTTTCATGGTTCGGGCTCCTTAGTTCCAGTGAAGGGAAATCTAAATGCTACAGCATGACATGCACAAAGTGAGCTCCATACAGAAATGGTTTGTCGAGATCGCTGTGGAAGAACTTGACTGGCCTGCACAGAGCCCTGACCTCAACCCCATCGAATACATTTTGGATGAATTGGAACACCGACTGTGAGCCAGGCCTAATCGCCCAACATCAGTGCTCGACCTCACTAACGCTCTTGTGGCTGAATGGAAGCAAGTCCCCGCAGCAATGTTCCAACATCAAGTGGAAAGCCTTCCCAGAAGAGTGGAGGCTGTTATAGCAGCAAATCGGGAGCCAACTCCATATTAATGCCCATGATTCTGAAATGAGATGTTGGATGAGCAGGTGTCCACATACTCTTGGTCATGTAGTGTATATACAGGGGTACGGTGGGAAAGGAGGATGGTCATCCTTAATGAAGGAGCTGGAGTGGAGAGAGAGAATGAGTTAGAGAGAGACAAGAGAGAGAGAGAGAGAGAGAGAGAGAGAGAGAGAGAGAGAGAGAGAGAGACGGGATTTAGAGAGGAGATTGGGGGGTCTTACCTGATACACTGGAGATTTAATTAGACGGGGGGATTGTAGAGTGCCGGGAATTTCACATGGGCTTAGCTGAAAAGAAGGGAAAGAGAGAAAGAAAGAGGGATAGAAAGAGAGGTAGAGAGAGGCCAGGGAGGGGTGGTGTTCAGCGTTCCCCTTCTCTTCCTCCTAGACTAAATTGTTTAAATTCTATACCCTTCACTTCATTTGTTTCCTTCTTTTTTTTTAGAGGAGAGGAGAGAGGCCCCTGCTCCCCTCTTTCCCCCTCAACCCCCTCCTCCCCCTTCAGCCCCCTCCCCCACCCTTCCTCCCCCTCGTCCCCCTTCTCCACATTCCTGACTGCTTTGTTTTCTTCATGTTTGCTTATACCACACACCCAAAGAAGTGCCCCCTTTCTCCCTCCCCCTTCTCTCCCCCTCTTTTTCCATGCCTTTGAATTAACCAACTCCAGCTAATTATGCTTCTTTCTCTTTCTCTGTGCGGCTTTCTAAAGACTAACCCTCTTTGGCAGGACTTAGTAACACAAGGTACATTTATATTTTCTACCAAACCAACGTGTGTGTGTGTGTGTGTGTGTGTGTGTGTGTGTGTGTGTGTGTGTGTGTGGGTGTGTGGTGTGTTTGTCTGAGTATTTCTTCAGACATGTGTAATGGTTCATCTAGTGCATGTTTGTCCTTGTCTAAGCCTCTCTCCTGTTGATCTGTGGTTTCTCCAGGTATTCTCTTTGTATTCACACACACACACACCACACACATGCACGCACACGCACGCACACGCACACACGCACACACACACACACACACACACACACACACACACACACACACACACACACACACACACACACACACAAACACACACACACACACACACACACACACACACACACACACACACACACACACACACACACACACACACACACACACACACACACACACTCATGCTGGCTTACAATGTTGTTTCTCTATGGGTTCTGCAGGTGTGTTTTTGCTCTAATGCCTGTGTTTGGTGTTCATTGTGGTTGTCAGAGGTATTTCAACGGGACGCTGCCAATGTTCCATTGGTTCAGTTGGTCAAAGCATCTGCCAAAATGACCACAGTATGTTAATGGTTGGGACTCTTTGCATTTTGTCTTCTGCAGTGTTCGTCTGTGGTGTTTGATGGAATGGCATGCCCATGTTAACGTTCCACTGTGTTGGTTTGTTGCAGGTATTTCTTTGCTGTGCTGGCCATCCTGACAGTTCTGGGGGTGCTGAATGGTTTGGTCCTTCTTCCTGTGTTGCTGTCCTACTTCGGCCCCTATCCAGAGGTCAGATGGTTTCTCCTGTTTAGCCATCTATATAGCTCCACCACATAGCAGGAAATGGCACACTCACACGTTTTTTTTTACGCATTGGAGAACTGACGCCAACTTTTGATTGGGTGTTCTAACACGAGCTCCCACGAGCTCAGCAGCGTAGTTTGCGCATAAGTTCCCACTCATCTCCTCACACCTCTCTCCTTTCACTGTCCCCCTCAGGTGACCCCTGTGGATGAGCGTAGCCAGTTACCCACCCCTTCCCCGGAGCCTCCTGCTCACGTGGTCCGCTTCTCAGTCCGCCCACGCCACACCACCTCCGGCACGGGGACAGGAACGGGCTCTGACTCGTCCGACTCTGAGTACAGCTCCAACACCACGGTATCAGGCATCAGCCAGGAGATGCAGCAGTACGACCTCCCTGCCACTAGGGGCAGAGCTGGGAGAACAGAGGACATGCAGTACGGCATCCAGACCAGCAGGGGCAGAGCTGTTAGAACAGAGGAGGTGCGACTAGGAGCAGGGCCAAGAAGGACAGCTAGACAAGGAGACGCCACAGCCTACTCTGTGTCTTCTGTAAGTGCTTTGGATAATGCACACATCTATGTACTCACACACACACACGTAACAAATGCTCACACTCCATGCGAGATGTGTACAAGTTGTTCTGATTTTCTGATCTTTCTCTCGTTAGTCGGTCCTGCCGGAGTCAGGGGCCCACCCTGGTGCATCCCGTCGCTTCAGCAAAAGGGACCTACAGTCGCTGCCCCCAGCACGCCCGCGCATGGACGCTTTTGAAACTGCTACTGAGGCCGGAGGCCATTACAGCTCCGGAGGCCATTTTGGCTCGGGCGGCCACAGAGAACGCTCCGCGGGGCACAGGACCCGTCCATCCCACAACCCCCGGCCCAATCACCACCAACCTCACCACCCTAACCCTAACCCCGCCCCTACTTACTGTCAGCCAATCACCACGGTAACGGCCTCTGCGTCAGTTACCGTCGCCGTCCACTCTGCCCCTCCCCCCACTCAGAGCCCCACATCCTCTTACCCAGGACACACTGCAGCAAACAGTTACCACACAGCAGGCGGCGCAGAGCCGGTGCCTGCCTTCCAGGACCCCCATGTGCCACTGGATGTCCATATCAGCCGCAGAGGAACCAAGATGGAGGCCATGGAGCTCCAGGATGTGGAGTGTGAGGCAGCTGAGAGCGACAGTGGCAAGAGGGCAAGCTGAGGTAAGCCCCATTGGAGTTTGTAGCTTCTCATGACAATGAAGAAATTCACACGTTTGATGTTACATCCACAAAGAACTTGAATTGAATGTCCCTGTTTTTTTTTTTTACTTGCAAAAATGTCCCCATTCAGTCCATCAAAAGCCCACCCTTTTTTGGGGGGCTGCAAACTGAACATAATATATTATGCGTTGTTTAGAGGGGGAGATGTGCGTGTTGTCCTGACACTCTCCTAACCGTGTGTTGTCTGTCTCTCTTTTGTTCCAGTGGAGGAGAGCAGAAGTACAACGGCCAAAGATGGACTCCCTCTCTCACTCAGCGGCCCACAGCGCAGCGACACACAGAACCCAGTGGTGGCTAGCGCCCTTGGTGCTCAATCTGACTGGAACCCAGTGGATGTTTGTTTCAGATATCTCTATCCATATTTAAAAGATGTACACTCATGTAAATATGAAAACAAAAATAGCTATAATTTAGGAGCTGTTCAACTCCTTTTTTAACAGACTGGGGACGTCATTTTGTATGGCGTGTGTGTGTGTGTGTGTGTGTGTGTGTGTGTGTGTGTGTGTGTGTGTGTGTGTGTGTGTGTGTGTGTGTGTGTGTGTGTGTGTGTGTGAAATCTCTGATTACTGTTCACTCATCTGTGGATCTGTGCCATGAGGAAACTTCATCTGGACAATACATTTCAGCATTCATTGTTGCTGCTTACGATATTTCGGTAGTGATGTATGATAACTGTGTACATTAACTTGTATAATAATTCTATGCAAATGTTTCTTTTACGTTATAAAAGAGGTGAGCGAGTGTGCAAAGGTGATTGCGTGTTTGCGTGCGTGGGTAAAGGATCAGATCCACCTCTCAAGAAATAGGCTAACGATCACGTCATGTGAAGCGTTTACACAATAACTACACGGAGATTGTGTGTGTATGTGCGTGCGTGCGTGCGTGTGTGTGTGTTTGTGTATAAAGGTCCGTTGTTTTTTTTTTTTAAACGATTAATTTGCTTATCACAAACCTGTGGTAGTTATGAAACAATTACTGTTGAACTCTGACTCACGCTATGCGTGCTATTTAAGACGAGCAGATTATGAAGAAGATATGCAGCTGTGTTGTTTGTGACTGTCCCTGCGTAGTAGCTTCCGCATCGTCTCTGCTCTGAGCTCTTGTGTTGCTGTCTGGTTGTCTGGGGATTGTTTTACTGTAAAAAGGCCATGAGTGCCTTGGCTGACCCTCGGACTCAATTGCCCATCTCCCCTTTTCTCTGGTGATGTCATAGCTCTCGGCAGCCATCTTATAGTAGCATGAGAGGGCGTGAAAGTATCACTCCCGTAGCTAATGCATATTACAGTTGGAGTAGAAAATCCATGGTAGCTAGTCAAAGCCATTATGGAGGATATTTTTTTTCCTTCTTTTTTTTTCTATCTCGTGAAAGCAACTTCTGTTATTCTAACTGTAAATATACAGTTTTCGTCAACAGTTTGGACACACCTACTCATTCAAGGATTTTCTTTATTTGTACTATTTTCTACATTTGAGATAAATAGGGATACATCCAAACTGTGAAAGAACACATATGGAATCACGTAGTAACTCAAAAAGGGTTAAACAAATCCAAATATATTTTATATTTAAGATTCTTCAAAGTAGCCATCCTTTGCCCTGATAACAGCTTTTCACACTCTTGGCATTCTCTCAACCAGCTTCACCTGGAATGCTTTTCTAACAGTCTTGAAGGAGTTCCTACATATACTGAGCACTTGTGGGCTGTTTTTCCTTCACTCTGTGGTCCACGTCATCCCAAACCATCTCAATTGGGTTTAGGTTGGGTGATTGTGGAGGGCAGGTCATCTGATGCAGCACTCCATCACTCTCCTTAGTCAAAAAGCCCTTACACAGCCTGGAGGTGTGTCGGGTCATTGTCCTGTTGAAAAATACATGATAGTCCCACTAAGCACAAACCAGATGGGATGGCGTATTGCTGCAGAATGCTGTGGTAGCCATGCTGGCTGGTTAAGTGTGCCTTGAATTCTAAATGAATCACTGACAGTGTCACCAGCAAAGCACCCCACACACCATCACACCTCCTCCTCCATGCTTCACGGTGGGAACCACACGTGGATATAATCCGTTCACATACTCTGCGTCTCACAAAGACAGAGCGGTTAGAACCAAAAATGTCAAATTTGAACTCATCAGATCAAAGGACAGATTACCAACGGTCTAATGTCCATTGCTCGTGTTTCTTGGCCCAAGCCAGTCTCTTATTATTATTGGTGTCCTTTAGTAGTGGTTTCTTTGCAGCAATTTGACCATGAAGGCCTGATTCACACAGTCTCTTCTGAACAGTTCATGTTGATATGTGTCTGTTACTTGAACTCTGTGAAGCATTTATTTGGGCTGCAATTTCTGAGGCTGGTAACTTTAACTTATTAACTTATTCTCTGCAGCAGAGGGAACTCTGGGTCTTCCTTTCCTGGTTTTTGCGACTGCACTTGAAGAAACTTTCAACGGTCTTGAAATTTTACGAATTGACTGACCGTCATGTCTTTAAGTAGTGATGGACTTTTGTTTCTCTTTGCTTATTTGAGCTGTTCTTCCCGTAATATGGACTTGGTCTTTTACCAGATAGGGCTATCTTCTGTATACCACCCCTACCTTGTCACAACACAACTGATTGGCTCAAACGCATTAAGAAGGAAAGAAATTCCACCAATGAACTTTTAATAAGGCACACCTGTTAATTGAAATGCAAAGGGTGAAGAATACTTTGAAGAATCAAAGATTTAAAATATATTCAGATTTGTTTAACACTTTTTTGGTTACTACATGATTCCATATGTGTTAATTTCATAGTTAGTTTTGATGTCTTCTACAATGTAGAACACAGTCAAAATGAAGAAAAACATTTGAATGATTAGGTGTTTCCAAACTTTTGACTGATACTGTACATACTATCTCTAGTGATAAGCTACACCTAGGATACTACCCTACTCAGCCTGACACTTGGCTGCATTACACGTTTCATTCACAAGAAAGTCTTGCTCTCTCTCCATCCCCCTCTTTCTTCCTCTTCGTCCAATAAGCTGCCCGTCCAGAGGGTTAAGCACTATCTGGTCTAACAATACTTGGTGTGTGTGTGTGTGTGTGTGTGTGTGTGTGTGTGTGTGTGTGTGTGTGTGTGTGTGTGTGTGTGTGTGTGTGTGTGTGTGTGTGTGTGTGTGTGTGTGTGTGTGTGTGTGTGTGTGTGTGTGTGTGTGTCTGTGTGTCCGTCTTCCTCTCTCTCTGTCCTCCTCAGTGACAGCAAAGACAACTGGCCCTAATTTAGCCCAGCCGTCCCTACTGACCTCACCTCGTAAAAATCCAAAACATAACGCCATGACACTAATTGGAAGTTCCCCCTCAACTGCCAAATGGCACAGGCCAGAGCCTCAGGGGTCAGGGTTCACTAAGCCACCCCCTCACGATCAGCCCGGTGTGTGAGTGTATCAATCGCGTCTTGTCTAGCTCCCCCATACACCACCCACCCTCCCGCTCACACACATATCCCGACCCCCCCCTAACCTTCCATACACACAGACTTCCTGTCCAACACGTGTAGCTACGTGTGTCATTTTCTCCCAGAAGTCTTAACTGTGTCGTTAGTATCCCCCTCCATTGTCCATATGTCGTGTCAGCTGCTTGTGTGAAAATCTTTTTTCCATTTGTTGGTTTATTTGTTTTTATTTTCTCCTGATGTCACATTGGCAGTAATGGAGAGAAATCATGGCGGGCAACTATTTTCTTCATTTTTGAAATGTTTTTTTTCTTTCGACGTTTGGATTTGCGATATTTATATATTTTTTGTGTTATAAGATGTTTTTTTTGTTTTTGTTTTCTTTCGTTATTGGTCATCAATGCCAGTGGATAACAAATGCAGGGATTTTTTTTTATGTCTATTGAGAAACACTATTGCAGTTATTGTTTTGACATGAATGGTGTTTCGATCTGTACAAAGTGCTTACTAATGTTAAGTAGGGAAACAAGAGTATATAGCATTTACACTACAAGACTCACCATAGCTCTTAGAGGATTTTTTTAAAGGAAAGAACATCTATGATTTTCTGTAGACTTCCATTTGGTCTTTGTTTGGCGAGGATATATATTGTTTCAGTTACAAAGATAAATGTATGCCATATCATTTATTTATATGAAAATTTATTTTTGTAGTATACATAGTAGTTGTCAAGTTATTTTGACGGAAGTATATTTTTAAAGAGTTTATATGTAATGATACCATAAACAGAGAAAATCCTAAGGTGGGACTCTTACACTGATGACATTGACAGTCAGTATTATCTATCATAGGGGAGAGAAAACTCAGCAAGCTGTTTGTATGGGTTTGTCAAAGGCTGGCCATGAAAGTAGAAGTTGTACCAGCTCTCTAAATATTAAATGTTCAAACACTGATAGAATTCTAACAAATAAAAAAAAAGATTATAACTTATTTGCCTCTTTTGTTTTCTCACCTTAATGAACGGATGTTAAAAGAACCGCTTGTTGTTGACATCGGGCCGATGATTTCAGAAAGGGTGTTTGATATCCTGAAACACAGAACATCCAATAATGGTGTTTATGTGAGTATCTACATGACACACAATAGGATGCTTGCCACAAATTACAACACCTTTTCATGATCGTAAAATGCACACCACTCGTTTTAGTGTGTTTTTAACACCCATACTGTTCACCATGTTGGACCTAATAGAATGAGTAGTTACAATATGTTTATTGATGTAAGTGTAGGCAGAATCCTTGTCAATTAGGGAGCGTTTCCCCCTATCCACCACTAGGTCAAAACCTGTTAGGTGTACAATGAACCGTATAACCCCCCCCCCCCCCCCCCCCCCTCTCCTCTGCTCTCCTCTCCCGCCTTTCCATTGGCGCTTGCTGACATCTGGTCCTGAATCCAGCAGCTCTTTCTAACAGCCAACACCACCTCCCTCCTTCCCATTCCTCCCACTCTCTGCTCCCCTGTTCGGTATGATTTTGATGGACAGCTTTATAGACTGCAAGGAAATTGGTTGTAGTTACAATACAGCTGGTCTGTTCGGAGTAATGAAAAAGGGCATGTGGCCTTGAATTCACAGCAATGGAGACCCAGTCAGACTCAGACTAGCTCCTCTCTCTGTCCGCTGACTGACTGACTAACAGGTGATTGACGGACTGACTGACTGACTGACTGACTGACTGGCTGGCTGACTGACTGGCTGGCTGGCTGATTGACTGACTGACTGACTGGGTGGCGCCCATCTACTCTCATACACTCAACGTGGAGGGCTCCAGTACCCCCAACAGTCCTCCAGTAACCCCAACAGTGCTTCAGTTCCCCAACAGTCCTCCAGTACCCCCAACAGTCCTCCAGTAACCCCAACAGTGCTCCAGTTCCCCAACAGTCCTCCAGTACCCCCAACAGTCCTCCAGTACCCCAACAGTGCTCCAGTTCCCCAACAGTCCTCCAGTACCCCAACAGTGCTCCAGTTCCCCAACAGTCCTCCAGTACCCCCAACAGTCCTCCAGTACCCCAACAGTGCTCCAGTTCCCCAACAGTCCTCCAGTACCCCCAACAGTCCTCCAGTACCCCCAACAGCACTCCAGTACCCTTTAACAATCCTCCAGTAACCCCAACAGTCCTCCAGTAACCCCAACAGTCCTCCAGTAACCCCAACAGCACTCCAGTACCCCCAACAATCCTCCAGTAACCCCAACAGTCCTCCAGTAACCCCAACAGTCCTCCAGTAACCCCAACAGTCCTCCAGTAACCCCAACAGTCCTCCAGTAACCCCAACAGTCCTCCAGTAACCCCAACAGCACATATTTTTGTTGTAGCCCCAGACAAAAACACCTGATTCAACTCATTGAGGGCTTGATGATTAGTTGACAAGTAGAATCAGGTGTGCTTGTCCGGGGATACAACAAAAATGTGAGCAATTACATTTACTTTTGATTCTTAAGTATATTGAACACCAAATACTTTTAGACTTTTACTCATGTAGTATTTTGCTGGGTGACTTTTATTTTTAGTAATTTTCTATTAACATATCTTTACTTTTACTCAAGTATGACAATTGGATACTTTTTCCACCACTGTAGATAAGAGCATCTGCTAAATGACAAAAAGATGAATGGTAAAATTCAAAGTAATGTTAGCAGGTTGTATCTGGATACGAGCCGTTGCAATCATGACACGTTACTAAATGACTAAAATGTCGAGTGTAACTGTCTGTGCTGACCACCTCTGAGGGCGTGTGTGTGTGTGTGTGTGTGTGTGTGTGTGTGTGAGTGTATGGGGTACATGGTTCAAGGAAACCCTCTATCATTAGAACTCCCCTCATCTGTTCTGAGACCCCAGGTCACAGTACCACAATACCCCCTCCCCACTTCACCCCCAGCCCCTTGTTGCCCCCTTACCTCCCCTCACCTTTTTCCCACTCCACACACACACACCACACCACACCACACACACCACACACACACACACACACACACACACACACACACACACACACACACACACACACACACACACACCACACCACACCACACCACACCACACCACACCACACCACACCACACCACACACACACACACACACACATGCCCTCGGAGGTGGAACAGCACATATAGTGCAGAGCGTTGGTTGTACTAACGAGGTCCAGGTTCTTAATGAATGAGTGTTTCCTGTACCTGTCCTCCAAGCCCTGAGCCCTGGATTAAAAGGGGGAACAGGGGAGGGGAAGGAGAGAAAGGGAGGAGGGCTATTTAAGAGGTTGAAACTCTCCCAGAGTAATGGACTATGCAACCGTGGCTCCTTGCCCAGGGTTTGTGACAATAGACGAAGAAGTACTTTATTTTCTGTCTCCCTCTTTCGTTTTCCCTTCCACCCCCTTTCTCTGTTCTCTCTCTCCCTCTCTCTCTCATTCACTCTCACTCGCTCTCTCATTCACTCTCACTCTCTCTCATTCACTCTCACTCTCTCTCTCATTCACTCTCACTCTCTCTCATTCACTCTCACTCTCTCTCATTTCACTCTCACTCTCTCTCTCATTCACTCTCACTCTCTCATTCACTCTCACTCTCTCTCATTCACTCTCACTCTCTCTCTCATTCACTCTCACTCTCTCTCATTCACTCTCACTCTCTCTCATTTCACTCTCACTCTCTCTCTCATTCACTCTCACTCTCTCTCATTCACTCTCACTCTCTCTCATTCACTCTCACTCTCTCTCTCATTCACTCTCACTCTCTCTCTCATTCACTCTCACTCTCTCTCTCATTCACTCTCACTCTCTCTCATTCACTCTCACTCTCTCTCTCATTCACTCTCACTCTCTCTCTCATTCACTCTCCCTCTCTCTCTCATTCACTCTCCCTCTCTCTCTCAGTCTTAATCCACTAATTTCCCTCCCTCCCTCCCTCCCTCCCTCCCTCCCTCCCTCCCTCCCTCCCTCCCTCCCTCGCTCCCTCCCTCCCTGAAAGGGTTGTCCATCATCACCTGCCGGTAGCTTCACTGCAGTGGAGTTACTTAATCCACAAATTTCCTTCCCTCCTTCCCTCCCTTCCCTCCCTCCTTCCCTCCTTCTCTCCCTTCCTCACCCCTTCCCTCCTTCCCTCCCTCCCTCCCTCCCTTCCTCACTCCTTCCCTCCCTTCGTCACTCCTCCCTCCCTCCCTCCCTCCCTCCCTCCCTCCCTCCCTCCCTCCCTCCCTCCCTCCCTCCCTCCCTCCCTCCCTCCTCCCTTCCTCACTCCTTCCCTCCCTTCGTCACTCCTTCCCTCCCTCCCTCCCTCCCTCCCTCCCTCCCTCCCTCCCTCCCTCCCTCCCTCCCTCTATCCCTCCCTTCCTCACTCCTTCCCTCCCTTCGTCACTCCCTCCCTCCCTCCCTCCCTCCCTCCCTCCCTTCCTCACTCCTTCCTTCCCTCCCTCCCTCCCTCCCTCCCTCCCTCCCTCCCTCCCTCCCTCCCTCCCTCCCTCCCTCCCTCCTTGAAAGGCTTGTCCATCATCCCCAGGCGGTAGAGCTAAACTCTCTAAGTGTGTACACTCCTCGACATGAGTGATTCCTCCGTTGACATGACTGTAATGGACACACACACGTACACACACTCCTGCCAGGGCCGGGGCCAGATTTACACATTCTTTATGCGAGCGAAGAAAGCGATAAATCTGTTGGAAACATACGACTCCACATCCAGACCAATGGCGCTTTACCTCCGAGGCCTCACTGACACATTGAAAACCATTCAACTTCTCAAAGTGTGTGTGTGTGTGTATACAAGCGTACGTGCCGGCATGCTACAAGCCAGGGTGGCGTCAAAGACAAAAGGGGATTCCAAAAGCTTGTCTTGAGTGACAACCACATTTTACACAATTGTCTAACTGTCTAACCTGACTTATAAGTTGCTTCTGACAAATGTGGGAAGAGGGTTTATCAACAAGTGTGTTGATGCTGTTGTTCAGTTGGCATGACTGAACCAAACTACAGAGGGCCAGATCATATGCTAATTGTATTTATAAACTGTGGGTGGTTTGAGCTCTGAATGCTGATTGGCTGAAAGCCAAAAAAGTACTTTTTTTTACTGTTCTAATTATGTTGGTAACCAGTTTGTAATAGCAATAAGGCACCTTGGGGGTTTGTGGTGTATTTTTTTTATTTAACCAGGCAAGTCAGTTAAGAACAAATTCTTATTTTCAATGACGGCCTAGGAACAGTGGGTTAACTGGCCTAGGAACAGTGGGTTAACTGGTCTAGGAACAGTGGGTTAACTGGCCTAGGAACAGTGGGTTAACTGGTCTAGGAACAGTGGGTTAACTGGCCTAGGAACAGTGGGTTAACTGGTCTAGGAACAGTGGGTTTACTGGTCTAGGAACAGTGGGTTAACTGGCCTAGGAACAGTGGGTTAACTGGCCTAGGAACAGTGGGTTAACTGGTCTAGGAACAGTGGGTTAACTGGCCTAGGAACAGTGGGTTAACTGGCCTAGGAACAGTGGGTTAACTGGTCTAGGAACAGTGGGTTAACTGGCCTAGGAACAGTGGGTTAACTGGCCTAGGAACAGTGGGTTAACTGGTCTAGGAACAGTGGGTTAACTGGTCTAGGAACAGTGGGTTAACTGGCCTAGGAACAGTGGGTTAACTGGCCTAGGAACAGTGGGTTAACTGGTCTAGGAACAGTGGGTTAACTGGCCTAGGAACAGTGGGTTAACTGGTCTAGGAACAGTGGGTTAACTGGCCTAGGAACAGTGGGTTAACTGGCCTAGGAACAGTGGGTTAACTGGTCTAGGAACAGTGGGTTAACTGGTCTAGGAACAGTGGGTTAACTGGCCTAGGAACAGTGGGTTAACTGGTCTAGGAACAGTGGGTTAACTGGCCTAGGAACAGTGGGTTAACTGGCCTAGGAACAGTGGGTTAACTGGCCTAGGAACAGTGGGTTAACTGGCCTAGGAACAGTGGGTTAACTGGTCTAGGAACAGTGGGTTAACTGGCCTAGGAACAGTGGGTTAACTGCCTGTTCAGGGGCAGAACGACAGATTTGTACCTTGTCAGCTCCGGGGTTTGAATTTGCAACCTTCCGGTTACTAGTCCAACAGTCTAACCACTAGGCTACCCTGCCGTCCCATATGCCCAATATACCACGGCTAAGGGCTGTATCCAGGCACTCCGTGATGCTCTGTGCTTAAGAACAGCCCTTAGACGTGGTATATTATTCATAAACCACACCTCCTCGGGCTTTATTGCTTAAGTATGGTGTTTAGAAAATCCTACAGACATGTCTGAGACGAGTGCCACTACACTGTTATGCTGGTGATACAGTATGCTGGCTGGATTGTTCAGGGAATGTGTAGAGATTGATGTGGCAGAGTCTGAGCTGAGCTTGAACCGGCAATCCTGCATTTAATGGGCAATGCCTTTACCATCTGTGCCATGAAGATCCTGACCTCTTCGCAGAGATGGCAGTGCGCCCACATCCAGGAAGGCTCCAGCAGTACTGGGGTAGGTAGCTCACTGTGATAGGAGGTTTGGCTTGACTTGGCTTTGCTTGGCTGGGTCCCACCCAGGGATCCAGTTGGATTAGCTGACCGTTCCGAGCCCAGAGAGAAAACAGTAGGGTGTTCAAGAGGATGTGGGTTTTGTAGTCTCACTGGATGTCCCTTCTGTTACATAACCTGAAGCTAGAACTATAGTCCAGACACAGCAGCCTCGGCTCTGCTCTACTCTGCTCCATGTGAGCACACAGAAATATTTATGCTATTTGATAATGTGAGCTGTGGACATATTTGGGAGAGCATTGACCCAGAGAGTGTGTGTGTGTGTGTGTGTGTGTGTGTGTGTGTGTGTGTGTGTGTGTGTGTGTGTGTGTGTGTGTGTGTGTGTGTGTGTGTGTGTGTGTGTGTGTGTGTGTGTGTGTGCGTGTGCTTGTGTGCGTGTGTGTGTGTGTGCTTGTGTGTGTGCGAGGCAAACATATTTCCCCAGCCAACTGACTCTGTCTCCGCTCTCCAAGAATCTTACAAAGCACAGGGAAAAGACAGAGGCTAGAGAAAGAGAGATAGAGGGAGAGAGGGACAGAGTCAGACACATCCAATTCCTAGAAACAGCTGACCTGATTCACTACGCATTCAGGAAGATTCAAAGGCATCTAGTGTGTTTTGAAAGAAAGAGGTCCACTTGAGAAACACCTAGAGGGGGCAGGGATTGTATCGCTAGGGCAACCTGCAGTAAATGTCCAACACTGGGTGGTGTGATGCTGGGGAGCTTTTTTGAATGATGTTTTTCTGTATGTGCCTACATGCAGACATACAGGTGCACAGCACCTCTAACCGTCTTCAATCCCAGCATTTACCCTCAGATACATTTACTTTTGATTACATTTACTTTTGATTACATTTACTTTTGATTACATTTACTTTTGATTACATTTACTTTTGATTACATTTACTTTTGATTCTTAAGTATATCGAACACCAAATTTACCCTCGGATACATTTTATCTTATTTGTTCATCAAATGAGGGAATAGACAGACAGAAGGGTGGATGAAAGGATAGAGAGACAGAGGGGTGGATGAAGGGATAGAGAGACAAAAGTGTGGATGAAAGGAAAGGTAAAGTGGGATACCTAGTCAGTTGTTTAACCCAAACCAAGGGACAGAGAGACAGAGGGGTGTATGAAAGGATAGAGAGACAGAGGGGTGGATGAAAGGATAGAGAGACAGAGGGGTGGATGAAGGGATAGAGAGATGGAGGGGTGTATGAAAGGATAGATGGACAGAGGGGTGGATGAAGGGATAGAGATGAGGAGGGGTGGATGAAGGGATAGAGAGACAGAAGGGTGGATGAAGGGATAGAGAGATGGAGGGGTAGATGAAGGGATAGAGAGACATGGGTGGATGAGGGGATAGAGATGAGGAGGGGTGTATGAAGGGGTAGAGAGATAGAGGGGTGGATGAAGGGATAGAGGGATGGAGGGGTGGATGAAAATATAGAGATGAGGAGGTGTGGATGGAAGGATAGAGTGACAGAGGGGTAGATGAAAGGATAGAGATACGGAGGGGTGGATGAAATGATAGAGATGAGGAGGAGTGGCTGAAGGGATAAAGAGATGTAGGGGTGGATGAATGGATATAGATGAGGAGAGGTGGATGAAGGGGTAGAGAGATAGAGAGGTGGATGAAGGGGTAGAGAGATGGAGGTGTGGATGAAAGAATAGAGTGACAGAGGGGTAGATGAAAGGATAGAGAGATGGAGGGGTGGATGAAAGGATAGAGATAAAGAGGGGTGGATGAAAGGATAGAGAGAAAGAGGGGTGGATGAAAGGATAGAGAGAGAGGGGTGGATAAAGGGATAGAGAGAGACAGAGGGGTGGATGAAAGGATAGAGAGATGGAGGGGTGGATGAAGGGATAGAGCTGAAGAGGGGTGGATGAAGGGATAGAGAGACGGAGCGGTGGATGAAAGGATAGAGTGACAGAGGGGTAGTTGAAAGGATAGAGAGATGGAGGGGTGGATGAAAAGATAGAGAGAAAGAGGGGTGGATGAAGCGTTAGAGAGATGGATGTGTGGATGAAAGGATAGAGAGAGAGGGGTGGATGAAGGGATAGAGAGAGACAGAGGGGTGGATGAAAGGATAGAGAGATGGAGGGGTGGATGAAGGGATAGAGCTGAAGAGGGGTAGATGAAAGGATAGAGAGATGGAGGGGTGGATGAAAGGATAGAGAGAAAGAGGGGTGGATGAAAGGATAGAGAGAAAGAGGGGTGGATGAAAGGATAGAGAGAGAGGGGTGG
>NC_092152.1:39365575-39368075 GCF_045791955.1 Oncorhynchus clarkii lewisi
CCAAGACAAATCATATCATAACCATCACACACAGCCTACATCGTTGTCACCATATTTGCTAAAGTAATGTCATAGTCAACATAGCTAATAGAATTAACGCGTTAGCAAACCCACTACAATCATGCAGTAACATTACAGTGTAAAGTCAGTAAGCAATTTAGTACTTACACCGGCAGGCCCCAGTGGCAATAAATTAGTAAAACCAAAAGCTTACCTTGACTTGGAAGAGTTCCAGAGTTGTGTTGGATAGTCATAGCCAGCTAGCTAACATAGCATCTCTCTCTTTGAGTAGGGTGTTTGAGTCGGCTTAACTAGCTAGCTGCATTTGCTAGCTAAGTAAGTGAAAATTAAAGTTAAAAAAATGACGAAATCTCTCTCGATCTCTCTCTTGTTTCTCCTTCATTTTGGAAGAAATTAATTTGTTAAAATCTGTTCAACTATTGTCGTTTTCTTTGAGTCAACTACTCACCACATTTTATGCACTGCAGTGATACCTAGATGTAGCTTATGCTTTCAGTACTAGAGTCATTCTCTGATCCATTGATTGGATGGACAACATGTAAGCAAGAGTTCTGATAGGTTGCAGGATGTCCTCCAGAAGTTGTCATAACTACTGTGTAATGTCTATGGAAGGGGGTGAGAATCATGAACCACCTATGTTTGTATTGAAGTCAATGTACCCAGAGTAGGAAGGAAGCTAGCTGTCCTCCGGCTAAACCATGTTGCTACCCTACAGACTGCTGTTGAGACTACTGTAGACCTTCATTGCAGAACAGTGTGTTTTAATCAATTATTTGGTGACGTGAACATATTTAGCATAGTTTTATCTAAAACGGATAGCTTTTTAAATATTTTACCATTTCTATTTTTGTGAAATTCACTGAGGATGGTTCTCCGACCTTCCGCCTCTGAGGAACCTCCACCGATGCAAACACACAAACACACACACATGCATGAACAAACTTTCCACACACACACACACATCCACCCACACGTACCTGCACACTGACCACTGGAACACAACACAACTGGGTCAGTCTAAACATGCAGCGGTGTGCTGAGGTGTTTTCATTGACATATCTAGACGTGCCTTAAATATAGAGCTGCTAGCTAGTTATTTTGTTTATTATGTTAAAGTGTAACCATGCCCTGCTGCTGAGGGGCCTGTCTAATGACAGGTTGGAACCAAGGACTTTTCAATAATAATAATTTACTGTAAATTTCTTGGGTTGGAAGCAGGAAGTGTGTGATTACTGTCAGTGATGTAGATAGATGGATATGTGTGTTTAAACATTGCCTTTACATTGCTCTTGAATACTGGGGACTAATCGAAAGCATGTGTGTGTGTGTATCACATTTGGAGGGTCAATCAGGGAGGCTCTCAACTCGGAAGTCCTGACATGAGTGAGTGTGTGTGCGTGTGTGTGTTAGTGATGTACGGTTTGACTCATCGGGGTGGACGGGTTCAGGGTTATTCAATATTGTGTGGATCAAGGGTGGGTGGGTGGCGGGTGGATTGAATAAAGAGAAACAATACCTTTTTTTTAAAAATCCATTAATGTGTCATTCTTGTGTAATTTAAATCTATAGGCTACATTGAGTTTTTTATTTCATTATTTTAGGCTATCTGGTATTAGTGCATAAGTCTAAACTTCAGGGCTTAACTGTACACGCACCAAATATCCTACACAGTCAAAAGTAGTGCTTTAGGGAACGGGCAGAAAAAGTCAACTTCAATCCACGGAGGCAAAAAGGACATTGTCGAAGTTGAATTCAATAAGACAAAAGCTGCGAAAGGATAGTTGAAAATAAAGAGAAGGTAGGGCCAGAAAAGTTTGGAAAATATTTTGGTGAAGTGGTAAATAGAGGCTGATAGCAGTGCCGGCGTTGTTATTTGTGATGATTGTGAGGTGCTATAAAAATTGGACTGTCACAAGAGGGGACTTTCAATAGGCCCATGGCATGGAAAGGGAACTATAGCCTACTGTTTTAGATGGGTTAAATGGAAACTGAAATCTATAACCTTTCACATAGCCTTAATAATAACTCCTGCAGAATGAAGCATTTCTTGTGGTAAAATAATACACCAAATGTTGGCAAAAGTTGGACTTGGGAACAGGATTGGAGAGATGTCTTTCTTTCTGCGTCTTTAGAGAATGTCATGTTCAGTTAGATACCATCTGTACGTGCTGTCTTCATCATAAAAGCTGATTGTATTTCATCCACATAAAATATGCGTCGAAGCCAAACTGAAATCTCATCAGAAACACGTTGGGCTATTTTCAGTTTTCTTATATCAAACTGATGTCATTTGGACATTTTGCACATTTTTTGTTGTTGTTGTTGTGTTACTGTATTTTCAGTCCCTGAATGTCTTTGCTCCCCAAAAGAAGACAGAGAAAACTTGACTTACTGTATGTCAACAACATTGAATGATTCATTCTATCGATCTATTACAATATTCTGTTGAGCAAGGGCTTATTGAGTCTTCTGTGGGAAC
>NC_092152.1:39373075-39455575 GCF_045791955.1 Oncorhynchus clarkii lewisi
CAGACACAGTAGCCTATCTAACAAGTAGGCTATGAAGAAATTCATGTCGGTGTCGTAGCATGCAGCCAGCATATCTCTATCTCTCTCTGGGGAATTTTGTGGCCTTAGCTTCTCTTCCTTTATACAGTGCATTCAGAAGGTATTCAGACTCCTTCATCTTTTCCAAATTTTTTTATGGTACAGCCTTATTCTTAAAGGTTTTTCCTCATCAATCTACACACAATACCCATAATGACAAATCAAAAACAGGTTTTTATAACAGAAATACCTTATTTACATAAGTATTCAGACCCTTTGCTATGATACTCAAAATTGAGCTCAGGTGCGTCCTGTTTCCATTGATCATCCTTGAGATGTTTCTACAACTTGATTGGAGCCCACCTGTAGTAAATTAAATTGATTGGACATGATTTGGAAAGGCACACACCTGTCTATATAAGGTCCCACAGTTGACAGTGCATGTCAGAGCAAAGACCAAACAATGAGGTTGAAGGAATTGTCCATAGAGCTCCGAGACAGAAAAAATGTCTGCAGCATTGAAGGTCGCCAATAACACAGTGGCCTCCATCATTCTTAAATGGAAGGAGATTAGGAACCACCAAGACTCTTCCTAGATCTGGCTGCCAGGCCAAACTGAGCAATCGGGGGAGAATGGCCTTGGTCAGGAAGGTGACCAAGAACCCGATGGTCACTCTGACAGAGCTCCAGAGTTCCTCTGTGCAAATGGGAGAACCTTCCAGAAGGTTCCCTTAACACACAGCCAAGACAACGCAGGAGTGGCGTTGGGACAAGTCTCTGAATGTCCTTGAGTGGCCCAGCCAGAGCCCGTATTTGAACCCGATCAAACATCTTTGGAGAAAATAGCTATACAGTGACCCTCCACATCCAACCTAACAGAGCTTGAGAGGATATGCAGAGAAGAATGAAAGAAAATCCCCAAATACAGGTGTGCCAAGCTTGTAGCGTCATGCCCAAGAAGACTTAAGGCTGTAATCGCTGCCAAAGGTGCTTCAACAAAGTACTGAATAAAGTGTCTGAATACTTACGTACTCAGGCTATCAGGCTATCAAGGCTACTGTTGCTGAAGAGGGCCTATATGCATATTTATTTGCATCTCACTGTTGTAGGCTGTTTTTGATTCTTTGGATCTCTGTTGGCCTTTTATTTACTGTGTTTGTTTACTGTTAATGGAACTAACCTAAATATAGATTGTACATGTGATATCTCTGTTTTTTTATATACATTTGCAACAAAAAAAAATAAAGAAAACTGTCTTTGCTTTGTCATTTTGGGATATTGTGTGTAGATTGACGAGGAAAAAATGTAATCCATTTTAGAATATGTCGATGACGTAACAAAATGTGAAAAAAGTCAAGGGGTCTGAATACTTTCCAATTGCACTGTGTATATATATACACACATATATATATATATAATTTGTATTAATACGCCTAAGCCAGAAGGCCTGACAGCTGAACCATGAGGTTGACAATTATTGTTTTAGGAAAGTAAAAATAAATAAAACAATAGGCTATAATTCTACAGATTGAAACACAAAGAATAGTGTTTTTGTAATTAGTTTTTAAGGACACGCAAATGTGGCTCTTCTGGAAAGGTAAGAAACAATCTAGCTGGTTGGTTTCAATCAAAAACATACTTTAGTTTGTAGGGTGCTGTCCATGGTGCTGACAGAGCATTGCGGAAATTTAGTGCCAACCTGTCACTTCTTGATCAAAAGCATTTTAACTTGTATGTTTATTGTGGTATAGTGTGATATAAACATAATTCTATATAATTCCAATGCAAGAACCCAAATACCTGCATATCAGTATGTTTCATCATAGAAACAGCCTACATTCTGTTATGGTTTTCTTGGTAGCCTATTGGTTTCCGTGGTTGTAAATGAAACTGTACAGAAACGGGGTCAACTTTGATTCACAGAAGTGTACTGTGCCATATCACAAAGTGTTGCTGAAGAGGGCCTATATACATATTTATTTGCATCTCACTGTAGTAGGCTGTTTTTGATTCTTCGGATCTCCATTGGCCTGTTATTTACTGTGTTTGTTTACTGTTAATGGAACTAGCCTAAATATAGATTGTGTCATCTTTATCGATCTGATATTATGTTCAATAGGCCTACTACACCTTTTGTTCTGTTCGCGTTCATTCATTCCTATTCACAGTTGTGTCGGTATTCTAAGCCAAACAGATGCATGAATAATTTGGCTACTACTTTCAGCATTTAGTTTGCATTATTTTGGTAAGACAGCTGTGTCTACAGCTGCATTCACATAGGCTGTTTGTATACTGGACAAACATATAAGTGCAACATGCAACAATTTCAAAGATTTTATTCTGAGTTACAATTCATATAAGGAAATCAGAGAAACCCGCTGTTGTACACGTCAATCCAGAGCATCCCAAACATGCTCAATGGGTCATATGTCTGGTGAGTATGCAGGCCATGGAAGAACTGGGACATTTTCAGCTTCCAGGAATTGTGTACAGATCCTTGATACACGGCGTCGTGCATTATCATTCTGAAACATTAGATGATGGGGGCGGATGAATAGCATGACAATGGGCTTCAGGATCTCGTCCCGGTATCCATGTGCATTCAAATTGCCATCGATAAAATACAATTGTGTTTGTTTTCCGTAGCTTATGCCTGCCCATAGCATAACTCCACCGCCACCATGGGGCAGTCTGTTCACCACGTTGACATCAGCAAACTTGCCCATACAACGCCTGGACATACTTCCAAATTCTCTAAAACAACGTTGTAGGCGGCTTATGGTCTGAGGACATCTGTGGCATTGTGTTGTGTGACAAAACTGCACATTTTAGAGTGGCATTCTCTCTCTGCTCCAACACCCACACACCCACGTTATAGTTTAAGATGGCGCCATAATGTTCTGACTCAACTTTTCTATTTTGTGATTCTTCTGGCGTTAATCTCTAAATTTATCCGCTATTTCTGTCAAAAACTTTTGAACATCAGATCAACAGTTACTAACGTCAATTCCTGCTTCAACTTCAACTTTGACTCATCTTTCCTGGGCTCTTTGTGTACCTTCGATCCAATCCTCGGGATACCCAAGAGGAAATGCTGGTGAAAGAGAGGCAGGAGAGCAGGCTTCTTGGTAAGACTAAGGCGACGAGAAAAGCAGCCAGCACTTCCCTCCCTTCTATTGGCCATCCATCTTAATATCACCTGATAATAATATAGATGACCTCCGATCGCCGATTTGCTATCAACAGGACTCTCGTAACTGCAATATTCTCTGTTTTTCTAAAACTTTTGAACAAGATACCCCCCATGGCCATCCAACTCGATGCATTCTCCATTCAAAGAGCAGACAGGTCATCAGATTCAAGGAAATCTATAGGGGGAGATTCAGAGAAATCCAGAGGGAGAGAGTTATGTCTCTTCATCAACAACGACTGGTGTGCTGACATTAGCTGACTGGTGTGCTGACTCTATTCTCAATTTACTGTTCACCCTTCTTCGAATACCTGATGGTCGAATGCCGACTCATCTACCTCCTGAGAGAATTTTCATTTGTTTTCCTGAATGCTGTATACATTCAACCTCAGGACAACAACAATAATAACGAGCTGGCACATGACGAACTGAACAAGGCTATAGACAAACAAGAAACCAGGCTGCTTTTCCTGTTCCTGTTATTCTGCGTCACTAAGGCACATGATGCCCAACTTCTATAGTGTCCTTAACCACTAGGGGCGATAAAGTCCGGGACCACTACCACTCAATCCACAAGCAAGCTACAAGGCCCTCCCTCATCCTCCCTTCGGCAAATCAGATCACGACTCTATACTCCTGCTTCCTGTTTACAGGCAAAATCTCATGTACCTGTGACGCGCTCCGTTGAAAAATGGTCGGTTGAAACAGAGGCTATGCTACAGGACTGCTTTGCTAGCGCTGACTGGAATATGTTCCGGGAAGACCTCCACAATTAAGGTGTCACCAACCGCCTGTGATTGAAGCCAACTATGGCTCACCTTCCACCCTGCACTTTGCAGCCATAGAACACATCCAAATTTCACCAAGAGGAGGTGAGGAAGCTGTCAGCTTGACGTTGAAATGTCAGTCACCTGTTTGCATCCTGTACAATGGATTAAAGTGAACATAAAGAAGTCCATCTCTGCAAACTCCTTTGTACCTTGAATTAGTCCTTTTGGGAGTTTTTCTCGGTAAGCCATTCTCATGATTTTTGTCATTGTTGTTGAGGACCCCTCCTTTTCTTTGTTTGCTGAAGCGTTGAAGGCCCACCTGAACTCTTACCTCTTTACAACATGTTTAATCATGCCATAGAGGCAGAAAAGCTCCCAGACACGCTTGAACAAGCACTGACCACAGTTTTGTTAAAACCTGGGAAAGATCCTATGCTTTGTGGGTCGTATAGACCAATACCTTTATTTAACACTTCATATAAGATTCTTGCGAAACTCATAGCTCTTAGACTAGATCAAGATCTTCCTGACTTGGTTGGTATGGACAAAACAGTCTTTGTAAGAAACCTGATAATATCCGAAGATACTTTAATATTATGCATTATGTAGAGAATGACCAAGAACCTGTAGTGGCGGCTTCATTAGACACAGAAACGCCTTTGAAATGCATAGAATTGAACTGCCTGTTTGAAGTTTTACAGAAGATGTCGTCTGATTAGATAACTAATCAAATGTTCGGTAACTCAGAACCTGACCGATGGAAATGCTTCCTCCCAGTTCCCCCTATTCCAAGACAGGGTTGTCCCTCTAGTCCTCTCCTTTTTCCCTTTGGCTATGGAGCCCTCGGCGGATGCTTTTAGATCTCCAGCCATCCATGGTGTTCGTATAGGTGTGCTTGAACATCTGGTCTTGCTATACGAGGATGACATTTTTCTTTACCTCACTAACCCAGAATTTTCACTCCAAGCATTAGTTAACATCCAGAAAGAGTATGGGATGGCAGGATTTTCCAATTTCTCTTATTGTGCAGGTCAATTGTGTAAAGATGAACATATTACAACAATTATTGTTCCTCTTTCAAACCTTGCACTTTCCTATTCCCAACGTTTTAACTTAATAGGAAGGTCTCTTCATTTCAGTGTAAAGTTAAACCTCCCAGAGTGAAACTCACAACTTTATGCAGCCTATACTCAGAATGAGGGCCTACTCTACCTGACTTCCAGTCATATTACTGGGTATCTCAGTTAAAGGCTGCGTGGGTATACCAAGATACAACAACAAGTTCACCCTCTTGGAGACAGATAGAGGAAGAGTGTCTTTCCCCTGTTTCATTGGCATCTATACATTATATTAGCCCAATGGGTCTGACAACTAACCCTTTCATTAAAAACACTCTAAATATATTGATTGAAGTCTGTAGACAAATAGATGGGTACAGATCTGTACATGAACACCTTTCTATAATAACCCCATCTTAGCCAAACCCCTGAGAGATGGTATTACATGTTCTTGGTTAAACAAAGGAAATAAAACATGTGGTCATCGGTATAGAGAAGGTGAACTATCATCCTTCCAACAACTGGCATCTCACTTTCAGTTACTTCAAACTCATTTCTTCAAGTAGCTACACATTAGGCATTATATTGCCACTCTACAGGGAGGTAGGATTCAGCTCATGAGTAAATCTACAACTGATTGTCACGGCTTTCTTCTGTTGAAGGAGAGGCGGACCAAAACGCAGCGTGGTTATTGTGATACATCTTTAATGAAGATGATAAATGAACAATATACAAAACAAGAAATGTGAAAAACCAAAAACAGCCCTATCTGGTGCAACAAACACAAAGACAGGAACAATCACCCACCAAAACCCAACACAAAACAGGCTACCTAAATATGGCTCCCAATCAGGGACAATGACTAACACCTGCCTCTGATTGAGAACCATATCAGGCCCAAACACAGAAACAGACAAACAAGACATCCAACATAGAATGCCCACTCAGATCACACCCTGACCAAACAAAACATAGAACGTACAAAGCAAACTATGGTCAGGGTGTGACACTGATAAACTGTGGTTGGAGAGGAAAGGGATAAAGGTTTAATTGCTTTGAATGTACTCTGGTCTTCAAGCTCTGATTCAGATTCAGAGTGTTTAATGGTCACATGTACAGAGTTGCAGGTGTGATTGCAGAGTACAGTGAAAATCTTAGACTCCAACATGCAGGACTAAGTTAAATAAAATAATGAAAATGGTAATATAAAAACAATAGAAATAGAAATAGCACGTTATAAATCATAACAACTGTAGCAGTGATGAATAAATAAATGTCCATTGGGGTGGAGGCAGAGTAAAGCCTGTTGAATGGGTGGGGGGGTAATGACCATAGTGGGAGCAGCATGATCATTGAGGGGGTGTGGAGACCAGGTGAAATAAAAATCATACAAAATTATAATATACTGTATTAATATACTGTATTAATAGACATTGCATCATCTGTGGACCTGTTAGGGCCGTAGGCAAATTGGACTGGGTCTAGGTTTTCTGGGATAATGGTGTTGATGTGAGCCATGACCAGCCTTTCAAAGCACTTCATGTCTACAGACGTGAGTGCTATGGGTCGGTAGTCATTTAAGCAGGTTACCTTAGTGTTCTTGGGTATAGCCTGGAGGTGTGTTTTGGGTCATTGTTCTGTTGAAAAACAAATGATATTCCCATTAAGCACAAACCAGATGTGATGGCGTAACACTGCAAAATGCTATGGGAGCCATACTGGTTAAGTGTGCCTTGAATTCTAAATAAATCACAGATCGTGTCACCAGCAAAGCACCTCCACACCATCACACCTCCTCCTCCATGCTTCACATGTGCAGAGATCATCCGTTCACCTACTCTGTATCTCACAAAGACAGCGGTTGGAACCAAACATTTCAAATTTGGACTCATCAGACCAAAGGACAGATTTCCACCGGTCTAATGTCCATTGCTCGTGTCTCTTGGGCCAAGAAAGTCTCTTCTTCTTATCGGTGTCCTTCAGTAGTGGTTTCTTTGCAACAATTCGACCATGAATGCCTGATTCACACAGTCTCCTCTGAACAGTTAATGTTTAAATATTTATGTTACTTGAACTCTGTGAAGCATTTATTTGGGCTGCAATCTGAGGTGCAGTTAACTCTAATGAACGTATCTTCTGCAGCAGAGGTAACTCTGGGTCTTTCTTTCCTGTGGCAGTCCTCATGAGAGCCAGTTTCATCATAGCACTTGATTGTTTTTGCGGCTGTATTTGAAGAAATGTTCCGCATTGACTGACCTTCAAGTCTTAAAGTAATGATGGGCTGTCGTTTCTCTTTGCTGATTTGAGCTGTTGTTGCCATAATATGGACTTGGTATTTTACAAAATAACTATATATTCTGTATACCAACCCTACCTTATCACAACACATCTGATTGGCTCAAACGGATTATACATTATACATTACATTAATTAACTTTCAACAAGGCACACCTGTTAATTGAAATGCATTCCAGGTGACTACCTCATGAAGCTGGTTGAGAGAATGCCAAGAGTGTGTAAAGCTGTCATCAAGGCAAAGGGTGGCTACTTTGAAGAATCTCAAATATTAAACATACTTGGATTTGTTTAACACTTTTTTGGTTACTACATGATTCCATATGTGTTATGAGTAGGTGTCTCCAAACTTTTGACTGGTACTGTATATTATATATACAGTGGGGAGAATAAGTATTTGATACACTGCCGATTTTGCAGGTTTTCCTACTTCCAAAGCATGTAGAGGTCTGTCATTTTTTTTTATCATGGGTACACTTCAACTGTGAGAGACGGAATCTAAAACAAAAATCCAGAAAATCACATTGTATGATTTTTAAGCAATTAATTTGCATTTTATTGCATGACATAAGTATTTGATACATCAGAAAAGCAGAACTTAATATTTGGTACAGAAACCTTTGTTTGCAATTACAGAGATCATACGTTTCCTGTAGTTCTTGACCAGGTTTGAACACACTGCAGCAGGGATTTTGGCCCACTCCTCCATACAGACCTTCTCCAGATCCTTCAGGTTTCGGGGCTGTCGCTGGGCAATATGGACTTTCAGCTCCATCCAAAGATTTTCTATTGGGTTCAGGTCTGGAGACTGGCTAGGCCACTCCAGGACCTTGAGATGCTTCTTACGGAGCCACTCCTTAGTTGCCCTGGTTGTGTGTTTCGGGTCGTTGTCATGCTGGAAGACCCAGCCACGACCCATCTTCAATGCTCTTACTGAGGGAAGGAGGTTGTTGGCCAAGATCTCGCGATACATGGTCCCATCCATCCTCCCCTCAATACGGTGCAGTCGTCCTGTCCCCTTTGCAGAAAAGCATCCCCAAAGAAGGATGTTTCCACGTCCATGCTTCACGGTTGGGATGGTGTTCTTGGGGTTGTACTCATCCTTCTTCTTCCTCCAAACACGGCGAGTGGAGTTTAGACCAAAAAGCTCTATTTTTGTCTCATCAGACCACATGACCTTCTACCATTCCTCCTCTGGATCATCCAGATGGTCATTGGCAAACTTCAAACGGGCCTGGACATGCGCTGGCTTGAGCAGGGGGACCTTGCGTGCGCTGCAGGATTTTAATCCATGACGGCGTAGTGTGTTACTCATGGTTTTCTTTGAGACTGTGGTCCCAGCTCTCTTCAGGTCATTGACCAGGTCCTTCCGTGTAGTTCTGGGCTGATCCCTCACCTTCCTCATGATCATTGATTCCCCACGAGGTGAGATCTTGCATGGAGCCCCAGACCGAGGGTGATTGACCGTCATCTTCTTCCATTTTCTAATAATTGTGCCAACAGTTGTTGCCTTCTCACCAAGCTGCTTGCCTACTGTCCTGTAGCCCATCCGAGCCTTGTGCATGTCTACAATTTTATCCCTGATGTCCTTACAGAGCTCTCTGGTCTTGGCCATTGTGGAGAGGTTGGAGTCTGTTTGATTGAGTGTGTGGACAGGTGTCTTTTATACAGGTAACGAGTTCAAACAGGTGCCGTTAATACAGGCGATGAGTGGAAAACAGGAGGGCTTCTTAAAGAAAAACTAACAGGTCTGTGAGAGCCAGAATTCTTATTGGTTGGTAGGTGATCAAATACTTATGTCATGCAATAAAATGCTAAATACTTACTTAAAAATCATACAATGTGATTTTCTGGATTTTAGTTTTAGATTCCGTCTCTCACAGTTGAAGTGTACCTATGATAAAAATTACAGACCTCGACATGCTTTGTAAGTAGGAAAACCTGCAAAATCGGTAGTGTATCAAATACTTGTTTTCCCCACTGTATATATATATATATTTGTTTGTTTGAATTGGGTAGAGTATACAAGTTAAGCATTTCACTGTACTTGTGCATGTGACAATAAAACTTCAACTAATACATGTTTAGCATGTTTGAAGCAACAGTACTATAAGGCATGCACATTTACTCAAACATACACACATAATGCATGCACACACACACAGTCGCACACATACAAACTACATTAGCTCTGTTTAAACAACTTCTTCCTACCATATGGGCAGGCTGCTCGGGGTCTGCTCTGAAGCCCTTTCTAGGTGATTTGTCAGTGGAGCCACTCAGGCACACTAGGAACCTCTCAACGTTTGTTTTGGGTTCCAGAGGGACAGACTCTGAGACCCCAAATTCCTGTCCATAGTGTGCACTCTGCTCCACACAAGAGGACACTGTGCCTAGTATCCACACACACACACACACACACACACACACACACACACACACACACACACACACACACACACACACACACACACACACACACACACACACACACACACACACAAATACACACACACACAAACATGCACACACATGAAGGTATACACAGATATGCTCACGCTCACACATATACTCTAACTAACACAGCATTGTCGAAGGCTTTGAGAACTAGCCACTCCATTTCAGGCACTGCTCAGTAGGGCCTCAGAGGACCACATGACAGGTTTATCTTTCACACCTCCAAGGACTGTTCAAGGTTAGGACTGGGTTTAAGGAAATAATACGCTCTGGTTTGATTGATTAGTTCAATTTGACAATTTGCAAAGCTATTCCATGACTATGTTGAAACAACACTATGTCGAGTGTGGTGAAAGACAAACGATAAGGCTAGAAAAGTATCCCATAGGTGTTTAAACAAACGTCTGAGGTCATATGTCCAATATCCACTCATATGTAATGTCCCATATTCCACTTCCCTTCTCTATCATTTAATATCCTTATGACACCCTTCTCCTTCCATATCCCTATGACATAGCCCTTTTCTATCTTACTCTGGTTACAATAACGGGGGTGCTGCTCTATGTGTCTGACATCACCTTCCGAAGATCCAAGTCAATTGTCTGACAAGGAGTGACAGGCTATATTTCTGCTCTAGAAGTCCACTGTTGTGTTGTAAGCATGGTATCAAATCTTGGTGCAGACAGGTAGGCATACAAACGACATTGGGATCATATTCTTACAGATAATGAGAAAGAGGCAAAGAAGACAAGGAAAGGAAGCCATTTTACAGTACTGAGACAGAGACCCACCCAGAGTGATTGATCTTGAGGCAAAATCTGTCTCCAGAAGGTAAGCGTTAAGAAAGACCAAATTGCTCCCGTAAATACCTTCCCCAGCGCACCACGGCAGTGCACTTCAGTTCTTCCTATGAAGACAGCAGTGTAGAATGAAGCATGGTTACAGATGTACCAATTAGGGCCCACAAAATGGCAGCATTGTCTGCAGGTCTCAGCCTAAGCCTTGCTGTCCTGTTTCTTATTGAGGGACTCAGTCAATGCTGCTCTGACACACCACACCACACACAACGCTCTCTCTCTCTCTCTCTCTCTCTCTCTCTCTCTCTCTCTCAATTCAACTAAATTCTCTCTCTCTCTCCATCACTCTCTCGCTGTACAAGGGGATAAGTGGATGATGCATGACAACTTGCCATGCCACTGATGACACAATGACTGCTAACGCTCTGTAACATAGTTTTCTCTTTAGAGTGAAAACACAATACAACTATCTATGATGCAAAATATGTTTCTGGCTCACAGCTGAATGTATTTGTGTCAGAGGGTTTTTCTTCACTTTTTGTTAATAGCCTATGTTTACTAGCCTACTGTTATAACCTACCAAGAGTATCATTCGGTGTTAGTGTCAAATTCATTACAATCTAGGTCTTCCCAAAGCAGTAATATCCTCCATGCAATATCACTGAACAAAAATATGAACACTCAACAATTTCAAAGATTTTACTGAGTTACAGTTCATATAAGGAAATCAGTCAATTGAAATAAATTAATTTGGCTCTAACCTATAGATGTCACATGACTGGGAATACAGATATGCATCTGTTGGTCACAGATATCGTAGAAAAAGGTAGGGACGTGGATCAGAAAACCAGTCAGTATCTGGTGTGACCACCATTTGCCTCATGCAGCGCGACACATCTCCTTTGCATAGAGTCGATAAGACTGTTGATTGTGGCCTGTGGAATGTTCTCCCACTCCTCTTCAATGGCTGTGCAAAGTTGCTGGATATTGGCGGGAAATGGAACCCGCTGTCATACACGTCGATCCAGAGCATCCCAAACATGCTCAATGGGTGACATGTCTGGTGAGTATGCAGGCCATGGAAGAACTGGGACATTTTTAGCTTCCAGAAATTGTGTATAGATCCTTGCAACGTGGGGCCGTGTATTATCATGCTGAAACATGAGGTGATGGCGGCGGATGAATGGCACGACAATTGGCCTCAGGATCTCATCACGGTCTCATCATCATATCTCCTTGCATTCAAATTGCCATCGATAAAATGCAATTGTGTTTGTTGTCTGTAGCTTATGCCTGCCATACAATAACCCCACTGCCACCATGGGGCACTCTGTTCACAATGTTGACATCAGCAAACCGCTCGCTCACACGACGTCATACACACTGTCTACCATCTGACCGGTACAGTTGAAACCATTTGCCCACTGAAGTCGGTTAGAATGCCGAACTGCAGTCAGGTCAAGACTCTGGTGAGGACAAAAAACATGCAGATGAGCTTCCCTGTGACGGTTTCTGATCGTTTGGGCAGAAATTCTTTGGTTTTGCAAAACCACAGTTTCATCAGCTGTCCGGGTGGCTGGTCTCAGACAATCCCGCAGGTAAAGAAGCTGGATGTGGAGGTCCTGGGCTGGCGTAGTTACACGTGGTCTGCGGTTGTGAGGCATGTTGGAAGTACAGCCAAATTCTTTAAAATCCGTTGAAGGCTGCTTATGGTCAACAAATGAACATGCCATTATCTTACAACAGCTCTGGTGACATTCCGGCAGTCAGCATACCAATTGCACACTCCCTCAGAACTTGAGACCTCTGTGGCATTGTGTTGTGTGCCAAAACTGCACATTTTAGAGTGGCCTTTTATTGTCTCCAACACAAGGTGCACCTGTGTAATGATCATACTGTTTAATCAGGTTATTGATATGCCACACCTGTCAGGTGGATGGATTATCTTGGCAATGGGGAAATGCTCACTTACAGGGATGTAAACAAATTTGTGCACAAAAGTTGAGAGAAATAAATACTTTTTACGCATGACATTTTTTTGGGATCCTTTATTTCAGCTCATGAAACATTGGACCAACACTTTACATGTTGTGTTTATATATATTTTTCAGTATAGATATGATATATGATGTAGTGTTCTATTATAATAGGCTCCTAATAATAAGCTACTAAGAGAGTTATACAGTGTACTTGGTCACTGATGCCTGGGGGTCCTTAGTGAAATTTGGTTGGGGGACCCCCCATCTCACGGCAAAACATTTAAGTGGCACCCCTGTTGACAGTGGACAGAAATTAAAGTTTTGCCATGGGGCGTAGAATAATGTTGCCGTTTTAAAGCAAGTTTTCTGCAATTCTACACATTTTGCCATGGGGCTGCGAGAAACATGATGCAGCTGTACAGCTAATTTCCTGCAATACTACCCATGTTTGCCATGGGGTGAAGAAAAATGTTTGCCGTTTTAAAGAAAATTTCCTACAATTCTACCCATTTTGTAATGACTTATACCATGCTAATATGACATCTGCCCTGCGTGCCCGGTCGGTATTCGGCCATGATTGCTACAAGTTTAGATAGCTGGCTAGACTAAATACCAATCTAAATATTGATAGCTGACATAGCTAATTAAGTGACGGCCAGTGACTAACATAACAATAGAAAATTGGGGGCCCTAACCTGGTGTCAATGAAGCATACTCTCCCCCAGCCTCCAACTGACATGTTCCTTTTCTCATGCTTCTACAAGCAGTGAGTAACAACAGGGTTTTTCCTTTGCATAGTGCCACCCAATGGTTCAAAGTGGAACCAACTGTAAGAAGGGGGCAATATATATACAGCAGTATATAAAAAAGTGCAAATAATTATCCTTGCTACCTATTTGCTGTCAGCAAGTTATAGTGTAGTTGAACTAATTTCACTTAAATTCAAGTGTTGGCCTTATGCAATTTATTACCATACACACCAAAATTACTTTACTTTCTTTATCTATTCTAATGCCAATAAATTGAGCACTGGTCAAATCACAAGTTGCCCCTAAATACTGACCTAAAGTTGGTTTTGTATTTCAACATCTAATGGTAAAGTTTTAGATTTGGGCAGGGTCAACTGATCCTAGCTAGAGTCGTACAAAGAGCCAACTTAAGGCGCGAGCGACCGCCCACGTTTGAGAAGGCGCGGTGGGACCTCAGCCAATGGGATTCGGACATATCCGGCTTCGCTGCAGAGGGAAGTTCACTGTTGTTACTTTACAAAGGAGAACGTTTTCTGATAGTGAATTTGAACACAACATACAGGTTGGTAATTTAATGTCGCTGATGGTGTATTAGCTACATACACATTTTATGACGGCTTATTTTAGGATAGTATGTAGCTACATTTGAAACAATTTTGATTGCTATGCTAGCTATGCCTTTGCTTGTGACAGCGCGTTAGCCAAACAAGCTAGTAGAAAAACGTGGTGGTAACGTTACTATTTTGATTCCTGCATCATTTATTTCCTACCTACATCACTCATGTAGGTTGAGTCCTGTCTGGTTGAGTGTGTTTTGTGTGTCAACGGCAGGAGGACTTTCTGGGTGTCTTATCAAACGAGAGAGTGTATATTTACGTCTCAACCCGAGAGCATGAAATACTGACATCTCGAGGTGGCTCATAAGTGTTGCATTCCAATTGAAGTACAGGTAATGGAGTAAAGTACTTAGGTAAAAATACTTTAATGTACTACTTAAGTCGTATTTTGAGGGGTCTGTACTTTACTGTTTATATTTTTTGATTACTTTTACTTCACTACATTCCTAAACCAAATTATGTACTTTTTACTACATGCATTTCCCTGACACCAAAAGTTCTCATTACATTTTGAATGCTTAGCAGGACAGGAAAATGGTCTAATTAACACACTTATCAAGAGAACATCCCTGGTCATCCCTACTGCCTCTGATCTGTTGGACTCACTAAACCCGTTTCGTTTGTAAATTGTCTGAGTGTTGGAGTGTGCCCCTCGCTATCTGTAAATAAATAAAAACTAGAAAATGTGGCTGTCTGCTTTGCTTAAAATAAGGAATTTGAAGTGATTTATACTTGTACTTTTGATACTTAAGTATATTTTAGCAATTAGATTGACTTTTTATACCTAAGTATATTTAAAACCAAATACTTTTAGACTTTTACTCAAGTAGTATTTTGCTTGGTGACTTTTACTTGAGTCATTTTCTATGACGGTGTCTTTACTTTTACTCAAGTGTGACAATTGGGTACTTTTTCCACCACTGAGTACAGTAAAAACAGTCACAGCACAGTTAAAACAGTATGCTCGTGTGGAATTTAGGGGCTTACATGATTCCATGTTAATGTCATAACATTTGTTTTAGCCATGTACCTGGCTCTGGTTTTTGGTAGTTACTTCTCTAGTTACCTTTTAATAAAGCAATTTTATAGAAAGTCTCTATTGAAAATGTTCCTAACATACAGTACACAATTTATATTCAGTTGCCATTAAGGGTGGCTGGAAAAGTGATGTATTTTATATCATGTGGAGCCTGAAAAGTTTTATTCCAATGCATTGTGTGTGAGATGTAAAAAGCGTAGTAGATCTGGTTTGGCAGAAGCAGTTACTGTGATGTCACCAACAGTAATAGAGCACAGAAGAACAGTGTGGGCTCCAATGTTTGCTTCTCTTCTAAACACTACTGAGTGACCAGACCAGAGAAGAAGATAATGTCTCTTAACAACTGCTAAGGGTGGTCTCATTTTGTGCAATAACATCTGATGCATTTATGTTTAAATATGAAAAGAATTAGCTACATTTATTTTGTGCATTTTAGGGCCCTTTAGTTAATGTTCTGGCCTATGGTTCCTGTCATATTTTTGTGAACAGATGCACATTGCATAACACAAATGGGTGTCAATTATATATATTTTTTTATTGTTTAAGTTTCTTGAAAAAATGTAACAAATTATTTTCTTATTTTGTCAGGGACCAGGGTTGGGGTCCATTCCAATTTAATTCAACATTTGAATTCTTGAATTCACTCAAGAAGTGGAGAATTTACATTTTAATTAAATTCAAATTTTATAAATCTTCAAGTTACTGAATTGAAATTAGACTGTGTGGGCTTTTTGAGTATGAATTGAATTGGAATTATAAAAACATTTAAAGAAAATAACCACTAAAAATGTTTTCATTAGTCCATACAGTCCCAAAATGTTTTGATCAAGTTTTCAAGATAAAGAACTTAAAAAATACAGAAAGTCTAAATAAATACACTTTTAAAAATCAACCACTGCTACACAAAAAAAAGCCTGTTGCAAATTCGCAAGATTTTGGTTCTAGGTGTCCAAGATTAGCTAATACTTATAATCAAGTAACGGGGATACCTATTTAGTTGCACAACTGAATGTGTCTCCTGCATTTAACCCAACCCTCTCTGAATCAGAGAGGTGCATGGGGCTGCCTTACTCGACATCCACGGCAGTTGTTGGGGGTTAACTGCCTTGCTCAAGGGCAGAATGGCAGATTGTTCCACTTTGCCAGCTCAGGATTCGAACCAACAACCTTTTGGTTACTGGCCCAACGTTTTTAACCGCTAGGCTACTTGCCGCCCCCTCAGTTATAATTTGACGGTAGGAAACTATAAGAAGGAAACTACAGACGATCAACCTAGTCTAGGCTAACTCCTGATGGAACCTGCATGATGCTAGGCTGTCTAAATGGGGGAAGACTCAGTATAGCCTATTGGAGAACTGATATTTTATTGTTTTGAAATAACGTCAACAATTTAAGAAAACCTTCCTTTACCCAAAGTCCACAAACATATCTCCGAAAAAGTATTTTACAACGATATTGACTCAGTCGCATCTTATTTCACACTCTAAATGCATTTTGGACGAAGCGCGTGTGTGTGAGCCAGTTGGGTATGCGGCATACCACTATACTCAATCTCTTGTGCGTTGAAAGCTGTGCTCCCATCACAGGTCAACAAGAGGCGTTTGTCCTTAATTTGGTTGGGCTTTTTTTCTCTCTTTTAAACAAGTAATTATATATTCACATCGCTGAGCCATAGGGGCTTTCCAGCAGAGATGATGGCAAGACATTAAACAAGTGGTGTGTAACGAGGTGGTCGTAAAACACAACCCGTGGTGTCCCTTACAGACCTGTCATTATAGCTAAAAACAACTAACACACGCCTGCCAGCTCCGGACACACACACTCTGTTCTCAGGCTACACACAAGCACATACACACCTGACACACACACACACCGTCACAACCCCCCACCAGTTTATCCTCATCATCATAAAAGGTGAAGAATGTGTTGTTTATTTCTCAGTAGGGTTCGATGAGAGACAAGGAAGAGATGGAGAGAGATGGGGTTTCGGTCTAAGACGGCCCATCACTCCCCTCCTTACTGTAAGTTCAACTGTATTTGCCATTTACGGTACATGGGCCTACATCTGTGATACAAGCACGTGTTCTGAGATTCTCCATACAGCATGCTTTTAATTTACTTCTAGGTTTAATCTGTTTCTGTGAAACCGGCCCTAAGAGTCAGGGGCGACAGGTAGCCTAGTGGTTAGAGCGTTGGGCCAGTACCCGAAAGGTTGGTGGATTGAATCGCTGAGCCGACAAGGTAAAAATAGGTTGTTCTGCCCCTGAACAAGGCAGTTAACCCACTGTTCCTAGGCCGTCATTGTAAATAAGAATTTGTTCTTAACTGACGTGCCTAGTTAAATAAAAAGAGTTGGGCTACTTTAAAAAAGTGCCTTGTTCTCTACATCCTTGATGAGGTTGGGATGTTGAGGCCTGAGTCCTTTAAACCACTACCCTGGTGTTGTGTGTGTCTGTTTCTTCTGGCTGCTCGAATGGAATACAGGGTGAGGACAAATTCACTTTGTCCCAGATGGGCCATATGTTTGAAGAGCCTTGTTGTGATTTTTACTGCTTCTGTCACTTTGCAACACCCACAGAACATGTTATTGTTCTACTTCAGCCCTCCATGCCTCTGGAGAAGGGTTGCACTATTCTGGTAACTTTCCCAAAATCCACAGGTTTTCCAGAAATCCAGGATAGAATACTCCTGGAATTGGTAGGAAGTACGAGAATCCTCCATACGGGATTTCTGGAAAACCTGAAAATGTTGGGAATTTTGCAACCCTACTTTGGATCCCTTGTCCTGCTAGCACAAGGAATAGTGTTCCCTGAGCTGTGTGTCATATCTGTCTGTTTGTCTTCCATAGACCCTGCTCTGCAACAGGCGGCCCCAGCCCCAATAGCACCATGTCCCAGGCCCAGACGGGATCCATGGCTGGCCTAAAGCCCCAGGAGGTAGCCTTCTGGCTAGGAAAGGCAGTGGAGTGGGGCCAGACTGAGAGCCCAGACACCCAGAGAGACACCTGCCTCCACCTGGGCCCTCTCAGGGCCTTCCTCCAGCTCCTCCTCACAGACATACACATGCGGGTAAGTGGACAGTGCCCTGCCCCATCCCAAACAACCCAACACCCATTTTTCTGGCCCCTTCTCCTGTCTGCTAGCAGATTTGAATGTATCAGATAGGTGGATCATATTGCTAAGCTACTGTACACCTAGAGGTTCCTGTAGATCTGCTAACCATTGAATGGGTAGGAGAAGAGGAACGGGTAGTGTCTGGACTCATAGAGTATGTTTTAAGCTTCTCAGAATAAGAGTGCTAATCTAGGATCAGATGCCCGTCCTCTGTCCACTTAATCTCATTCATTGTGATCTAAAAGGCAAAACTGATCCCAGGTCAGCACCAACTCTGAAAGGTTTAGAAGAGTTGTGGACTGTGTGTAAGAACAGACTCACTGACAGAATACCCAGGCTCATCCAGTTAATTAGTGCAGTTCATCAATTAGGCTGATCCATTAAGAGCTCGGTTGAAGCTCTATGCTACTGTAAACATTATCAGCCCCCCCCCCCCCCCCCCCCCCCCCACACACACACACACACACCTGAGGTCTCCCTCTCTAACACTGGCTGGTCTGTGTGACTAGTTGGCAGTGCTGCAATGTTGAGTTAGCCAGCTAATAGTTGTCAGGGGACTGCCAACGCTAACCTAATGTATCCTTGCATCAAGTGTACCAGATTTTGGAGAGGGGGGAGTGACTCTGTGAGGATCCAGTGTTAGAGGGGCTGTACCTTCCAACCAACCATCATGCTCTTTCTATCTTTTCAATATTTTTTTCTTTCTATTTTCTCTTTCTATTTTCTGTCTCTCTCTCTCTGTATATATATATATATTTCTCTCTCTATCCCTCTCTCTCTCTATTTTCTCTCTCTCTTTTCTCTCTCTGCTTTGGTCAAATGACATGAAAATAGGGCTCTTTGTCCACGCACACCAGTGATGGGTTTGGTGTTGAAATGAGAATGCATAAGCAGAGAAGAACTCCATAGCTACTGTGAAATATGGTGCTGGATCTTTGATGTGGGGCTGTTTTGCTACCACTAGTCCTGTGGCCTTTGTATAGGGCATCATGAACTTTACCCAGTACCAGGACATTTTAGCCCAACACCTGGTTGCTTCTGTCAGGAGGCTGGAATTTGGCCGCATGTGGATCTTGCACACATTAAAATCCACAAAGGAATTATTAATTGGCCACAAAATCAACATTTTGCAATGGCCATCTCAATCTCTGGAGTGGAGTTGAAACCCATTGAAAACCTATGGTTTGAATCGAAGAGGGCAGTCCAAATGCACAGACAAAGGACATCAAGGATGTGGAAGGAGTCTGTATGGAGGAATGGTCGAATATCCCTCCCAATGTGCTCTCCAATCTCAGAAAACATTTTAGAAAAAGGCTCGCTGCCGTTATCCACGGAAGAGGAGGTATTGAAAATAGGTGTCAATAGTGTTTTTTTTTTTTTTTTTTTCTGAACAATTGTATTATTATAAAATATATATATATATATATATATATGTTTGCATACAATACAGCACGGTATTTGAATTATTTATTTTCTACAGTAATATTTGCTCACATTTATCAAGGGGTCAATCATTTCAACCCCACTTTATGTCAGCCCCAGGGTGAGAGCATCTGCAATGTGAGAGGGAGGGAGGGAGGGAGGGAGTGAGTGAGTGTGAAGGAGAGAGGGAAGGATAACTTAATTGGAGTGAAATCCTTTCCCGGCAGAGGGCTCATAAAAGAGTGGTTAAGTAAAATACTTCTCGGCATCAGTGTTGCCTTCTTTGATAACTAGAAGACTTTATTGTGGCTTTCGCCTCGAGGATGAAAAAAATATTCCAATTAATATCCATTTCCTAATTTGCTTTGGGTTAGGACCCAAGGAGCTGTATGTGTGTTTGGTTTTCCTTCTGGCTGGTGGGGGCCTGCTGGATACACTCATACACACTCACTTAAGAGTCAGCATCACAAGTCTGTGTGCGTGTGTGCATGCATGTGCGAACGAGTGAGTGTGAGTTGGTGTCAGTGTGTGTGTGACAGTGTGTGCATACGTGGAGTACGCAGCTCTTAGATACTTACCTATACCACTGACACCTTCCATGGGAATGAATGTCTCCAGTACTGTCCAAGGGAGGCAAGGGTTGAGTCTCAAATGCACCCCATTTCCCTGTACACAGTAGTGCACCATTTTCAACCAGGGCTCATAGTAGTGCACTATAGATCGGTGGATTGACGTTGCTTTGTCATATCTTTGCCCTGATGACATCGTTGGACAGACAAAGGGTCCCATAAACTCCCTGTGATCACCACGCAATCAGCCACTTCTGTTCCTAGATGTCTGGGTATGCACAGTAGATACAGCATGTCTAAAGCTCTGCTTTTTATGAGGGACAGTATTAGTGTGCCCAGTCACTAACGTGATGCTGATTTGGCTCTGGTAATTGGTGATAATTATTTTCTGTTGCCACGGCTCGTTCTTTCTTTGAGGCCTGTATGGTATGTTTCAATAGCCTCAAACTGTAATAAAGATCTTATTGTAAATAAATATTCCTTCTGGGTTGCGTCATACAAGGGGCGCGTGCGCGCGCGCACACACACAGGCGTGTCATGTTAAACTGAGACCATGTGTTATGTACAGGATTGAAAAGAGTGTGACGCTTTGAGTGTGTTCCAGTGTACAGTACATTGGCAGGGCAAGCACATGTTGAAGTGATGCATAGAGAGACCATCGAAAAGAAATGCGACAACAGTACCGCCCTGGCTGTGTCACACACAAGATGCTAGGTCTACATTTTTAAGAGATGCTACATCGTTAACGCCCCAGGTTCCAATGAATGACATCAGGGACTTTGTTTAAGACTGGAGAAATACATGCTTCCTTCCTTCCTCTCTACCTTGGGTAATCATAGGTTGGTAACCTTGCTTTCTCTAATCAAATCAGGTAGAGATCAGTGATTTCTGAACATTCCGTAGCGTCACACCCTTCTGAACAGACCCGTTGTGTCATTGGTCAGTATTAAGCTAGCAACGACTAGCTGCCATTCCCTACAGTGTTCTGCTACAAGCTCTCCATTTTTAATTGGCTGGAGAGAAATTTTTTAAATGGCCCCTTGTTGCTGTGAGCTGAAGAGTCTTCCACGCACAACCAGATGCTCGCTTAAAAAAGCACACACACTCACACACTCGCGTACAGTTTGTAAGCGGGCAAAGCTAAGCCCCAACACCCCAAACTACCTGGCCCGTCACACCCATCTGTTTTGTGTATCTCTCACACTTCTCAACACATGATGTGTTCTCGCTCTGGGGGAAAATTAAACCCAGGAAATGTTTATGGGTGAAATGTGAAAAACAAACTTGTACTAAACTTATGAATGCTTTGTTTTTAGTTTTTTTTACTTTAGTTACTTAAGATTGCACAAGTGGGTCCTGGCAATCTGTTTGGGAAACCCTGTCATGGTACTGTATATGCTACAGTACACAGTACACACTGTAGTTGTATATGCTACAGTACACACTGTAGTTGTGTGTGTGTGTGTGCTACAGTACACGGTAGTTGTGTGTGCTACAGTGTACACGGTAGTTGTGTGTGCTACAGTACACACGGTAGTTGTGTGTGTGCTACAGTACACATGGTAGTTGTGTGTGTGCTACAGTACACACGGTAGTTGTGTGTGCTATTCTATGCGAGAAATTGCCAAGAAAGTGAAGATCTCGTACAAGGCTGTGTACTACTCCCTTCACAGAACAGCGCAAACTGGCTCTGACCAGAATAGAAAGAGGAGTGGGAGGCCCCGGTGCACAACTGAGCAAGAGGACAAGTACATTAGTGTCCAGTTTGAGAAACAGACACTTCACAAGTCCTCAACTGGCAGCTTCATTAAATAGTACCAGCAAAACACTAGTCTCAACATCAACAGTGAAGAGACGACTCCGGGATGCTGGCCTTCTTGGGACAGCCTTGGTTTGGCCCACCGGACAGAGGAACTCTGCCCAGAAGGCCAGCATCCCGGAGTACCTCTTCACTGTTGACGTTGAGACTAGTGTTTTGCGAGTACTATTTAATGAAGCTGCCAGTTGTGGACTTGTGAGGCGTCTGTTTCGGTAGATATTTGCCGTTTCCACCTAGAATAGTAATTTACATTATTAACAATGTCTACACTGTATTTCTGATCAATTTGATATTTTAATGGGCAAACAATGTGCTTTTCTTTCAAATACAAGGACATTTCTAAGTGACCCCAAACTTTTCAACGGTAGTGTATGCTACAGTACATGGTAGTGTATGCTACAGTACATACAGTCAGTCAGTCAGTTGTAGGGTATTGTCCCAGATGGCACCCTAATCCCATGCACTACTTTTGAACAGATGGGTCCTGGTCAAAAGTAGTGCATTACATAGGGAATAGGGTGGCATTTGGGACACAGCCTTGGTTTGGCCCAGTCATTTTGGTGTGGAGTGTATGTTAGTGTCCGTGCTTTGTGCGTTTCCAGAGCTCCACCACAGAGACCATGAGGACTATTCCCTTCGTAGGCCAGTTCCTCGGCCGCCTCTGCTGGAACCCCTATGTCACTGCGGATGGTGAGTGGACTGTCAATAGGGTATGGTTCGGTGGATGGATGGATGGATGCCTTGCCTAATGTGTTGTCTTGTGTTTTGTTGTGTGTCCTGTGTTCAGCTGAGAGCCGCTCACTCCTGCTCCAGAGTCTGTGGAGTCTGTATTCAGAGGAACCTCATAACGCTGTCGAGAGGAAGGCCAACCAGTGGATACGGGTAATATAATCTATCAATATATCAATCATTCTATCCCTTCATCAATCACTTTTTGTATGCACAAAAAAAAAAAAACGTTTAGCACTTACACCTGTGTCTTTGTCTATGATTCCATAGCTTACAATGGTTTTTATTTATTTGTACTATTTTCTACATTGTAGAATAATAGCAAAGACATCAAAACTATAAAATAACACATATGGAATCATGTAGTAACCAAACAATTGTTAAACAAATCAAAATATATTTGAGATTCTTCAAAGTAGCCACCCTTTGCCTTAATGACAGCTTTGCACAATTTTTGGCATTCTCTCAACCAGCTTCACCTGGAATGTTTTGCCAGCAATCTTAAAGGAGTTCCCACATATGCTGAGCACTTTTAGGCTGCATTTCCTTCACTTTGCGGTCCAACGTGGTCCAACTCATCCAAAACCATCTCAATTGGATTGAGGTCGGGTGATTGAGGCCAGGTCATCTGATGCAGCACTCCATCACTCTCCTTCTTGGTCAAATAGCCCTTACATAGCCTGGAGGTGGGTTGAGTCATTGTCTTGTTGATAAACAAACGATAGTCCCACTCAGCGCAAACCAGATGGAATGGAGTATAGCTGCAGAATGCTGTGGTAGCCATGCTGGTTAAGTGTGCCTTGAATTCTAAATAAATCACTGAGTCTCACCAGTAAAGCACCATCACACCACCACCTCCATTTCTCACGGTAGGAACTACACATGTGGAGATCATCCGTTCACCTAATCTGCGTCTCACAAAGACATGGCGGTTGGAACCAAAAATCTCAAATATAGACTCATCAGACCAAAGGACAGATTTCCACCGGTCTTTGACCATTGCTTGTGTTTCTTGACCCAAGAAAGTATCTTCTTCTTATTGGTGTCCTTCAGTAGTGGTTTCTTTGAAGCAATTCGAAAGTCTCCTCTGAACAGTTGATGTTGCGATATGTTTGTTATTTGAACTCTGTTAAAACATTTATTTGGGCTGCAATTTCTGAGGATGGTAACTGTAATGAACCTATCCTCTGCAGCAGAGGTATCTCTGGGTCTTCCTTTCCTGTGGTGGTCCTCATGAGAGCCAGTTTCATCATAGCGCTTGATGGTTTTTGCGACTGCACTTGAAATGTTCCGTATTGACTGACCTTCATCTCTTAAAGTAATAGTGGACTGTCGTTTCTCTTTGCTTATTTGAGCTGTTCTTGCCATAATATGAACTTAGCCCTATTTGGTAAAATACCATCTTCTGTATATCACCCCTACCTTGTCACAACACAACTGATTGGCTCAAGTGCATTAAGAATGAAAGAAATTCTACAAATTCAGTTTTAACAAGGCACACCTGTTAATTAAATAGCATTCCAGGTGACTACCTCATTAAGCTGGTTGAGAGAATGCCAAGCGTGTGCAAACCTGTCATCAAGGCAAAAGGTGGCTACTTTGAAGAATCTCAAAAATAAAATATATTTTGATATGTTTACAATTTTTTGATTACTACATGATTCCAAATGTGTTATTTCATAGTTTTGATGTCTTCACTATTATTCTACAATGTAGAAAATAGTACACATAAAGAAATACCCTTGAATGAGTAGGTGTGTCTAAACCTTTGACTGGTACTGTATACTTTAACAGCCATAGTAAGTTCTCTTAAAGCAAAGAGTATTTTGTATGGCGTGATTTGAGTGCCAACAGAAACTGTATTTGTAATCAATATCTTTGAATTTTTATGCACAAATTGATTCATTGAATTCATAAATGTAACTTTAAAATTCAATTTAAATGTATCCGTTTCATTGTGATAAATATCAAATCAAATGTAATTGGTTGTGTACACATATTTTGCAGATGTTATTGAGGGTGTAGCGAAATGCTTATGTTCCTAGCTCTGACAGTGTTTTCGGGGCAGAGGTCCTGAGTTCGAGTCTCCATATGAGCTGAAATAGGGGGAAGCGATATTTAGTATTTATTAGGATCCTCAATAGCCAAGGCAGCAGCAGCTACTCTTCCTGGGGTCCAAACAGGATTAAAACAATTACATCACAACAAAACAACAGCCTTTATCAAAAACACAACAATATATTGTACAAAATATTACATATTTACTCTATTATTATTATTACACATTTACAATATACAATTTATTTGTAATACTTACATTTATTTATACTACAATATTGTAATGTTTGTGTGTAGAGTGCGTGTGTTAGGGTGTGTGTTTCAACACAGTGAGGTGTTTTTTAAATTTTTATATCTGATTTCACTGCTGGCTTGAGTTACTTGATGTGGAAGTGAGTTCCATGTAGTCATGGCTCAATGTAATACTGTGTGTTTCTAAGAGTCTGCTCTGGTGGCATGTCTTGTGGGGTATGTATGGGTGTCTGAGCTAGGGTTGAATGGCAGGAACCAGGTTACCGAGATTTACCACCCAAAACCACAACCTTTTCCCAGGATAAATAACTGCGAGAAACCAGTAAATTATAATTAATTGAAGAGCATGGTGTGAAATGGAACTGTTAAATGATATGAGATGTCTAAATCTGGCTTCTCTACAGCCTCTGCATGATGAGACATCAACGCTCCGGGTGGGGACAGACTGCCCATCTTAACTGAAAAAAAAAAAGTACCTTATTTACTTACATAAGTATACAGACCCTTTCCTATGAGACTCGAAATTGAGCTCAGGTGCATCCTGTTTCCATTGATCATCCTTGAGATGTTTCTACAACATGATTGGAGTCCACCTGTGGTAAATTCAATTGATTGGACATGATTTGGAAAGGCACACACCTGACTATATAAGGTCCCACAGTTGACAGTGCAATTCAGAGGAAAAAAAACAAACCTTGATGTCAAATGAATTGTCCGTAGAGCTCCAAGACAGGATTGTGTTGAGGCACAGATCTGGGGAGGGTACCAAACAATGTCTGCAGCATTGAAGGTCCCCAAGAACACAGTGGCCTCCATTCTTAAATGGAAGAAGTTTGGAACCACCAAGACTCTTCCTAGAGCTGACTGCCTGACCAAACTGAGCAATCGGGGGAGAAAAACCTTGGTCAGAGAGGTGACCAAGAACTTGATGGTCACTCTGACAGAGCTCCAGAGTTCCACTGTGGAGATGGGAGAACCTTCCAGAAGGACAACCATCTCTGCAGCACTCCACCAATCTGGCCTTTATGGTAGAGTGGCCAGAAGGAAGCCACTCCGGCCTGCTTGGAGTTTGCCAAAAGGCACCTAAAGGACTCTCTCAGACGATGAGAAACAAGATTCTCTGGTCTGATGAAACCAAGATTGATTGACGCGTCGCGTCTGGAGGAAACCTGGCACCATCACTACGGCGAAGCATGGTGGTGGCAGCATCATACTGTGGGGATGTGTTTCAGCGGCAGGGACTGGGAGACTAGTCAGGATTGAGGGAAAGATGAACGGAGCCAAGAACAGAGAGATCCTTGATGAAAACCTGCTCCAGAGCGCTCAGGACCTCAGACTGGGACGAAGGCTCACCTTCCAACAGGACAACAACCCTAAGCACACGGCCAAGACAACGCAGGCGGGGTTCGGGAAAGTCTCCTGAATGTCCTTGAGTGGCCCATCCAAAGCCCAGACATGAACCCAATCGAACATCTGCAAAGAAGAATGGGAGAAACGGAGAAGAATGGGAGAAACTCCCCATATATAGGTGTGCCAAGCTTGTAGCGTCATACCCAAGAAGGCATGAGGCTGTAATTGCTGCCAAAGGTGCTTCAAGAAAGCACTGAGTAAAGGGTCTGAATACTTATGAAACAGTTTAAGAATGTGAAATGTCAGAATAATAGTAGAGAGAATTATTTATTTCAACTTTTACATTCCCAGTGGGTCAGAAGTTTACATACTAAATTAGTATTTGGTAGCATTGCCTTTAAATTGTTTAACTTGGGTCAAACGTTTTGGGTAGCCTTCCACAAGCGTCCCACAATAAATTGGGTGAATTTTGGCTCATTCCTCCTGACAGAGCTGGTGTAACTGAGTCAGGTTTGTAGGCCGCACACGCTTTTTACAAGCTTTTTAATTTCTGCCCACCAATTTTCTATAAGATTGAGGTCAGGGCTTTGTGATGGCCACTCCACTACCTTGACTTTGTTGTCCTTAACCTCTCTGGGATCGTTCGGGACGTGAGCGTCCCACCTCGCCAACAGCTAGTGAAATTGCAGGGCGCCTAATTCAAACACATCTCATAATTAAAATTTGTCAAACATACAAGTATTATACACCGTTTTAAAGATACACTTCTTGTTAATCCAGCCACAGTGTCCGATTTCAAAAAGGCTTTACGGCGGAAGCACACCGTGCGATTATGTTTTGTCAGCGCCTAGCCACAGAAAACCATACAGCCAAACAAGAGGTGTCACAAGTCAGAAATAGAGTTAAAATGAATCACTTACCTTTGATCTTCATCTGATGGCACTCCCAGGTCTCCATGTTTGTTTTGTTCGATAAAGTTCATCTTTATGTCCAAATACCTCCTTTTTGTTTGCGCGTTTAGTCCAGTAATCCAAATGCACAAAGCGCGTGCACAAAGTCCGGACGAAAAGTCAAAAAAGTTCAATTAAAGTTCGTAGAATGTTGCTAATCAATCCTTAGGGTGTTTTTATCATAAATATTCAATAATGTTTCAACCGGACAATACTGTTGTCATTAGAAAGGAACGAACCTCGCGCCCATGCGCAAGACTAAACTAAAGGCTTTCAGCCTGACCACTTGTTGAAACAGCTCTTATTCGATCCCCTTTCACAATACAAGCCTAAAACAACTTCTAAAGACTGTTCACATCTACTGGAAGCCTTAGGAAGTGCAATCTGACCCTATAGACACAGGATATTGGATAGGCAATCACTTGAAAAAACTTCAAACCTCAGATTTCCCACTTCCTGGTTTGATTTCTCAGGTTTTTGCCTGCCATATGAGTTCTGTTATACTCACAGACATTATTTTAACAGTTTTGGAAACTTTAGTGTTTTCTATCCAAATCTTATATTATAATATAAGCATATCCTAGCTTCTGGGCCTGAGTAACAGGCAATTTACTCTGGGCACGCTTTTCATCCAAACTTCCCAATGCTGCCCCCTATCCCAATAAAGTTAAGCCATTTTGCCACAACTTTGGAAGTATGCTTGGGTCATTGTCCAATTGGAAGATCATTTGCGACCAAGCTTTAACTTTCTGACTGATGTTTTGAGGTGCTGCTTCAATATATCCACATAATTGTCCAGCCTCATGATGCCATCTATTTTGTGAAGTGCACCAGTCCCTCCTGCAGTAAAACACTCCCACAACATGATGCTGCCACCCCCATGCTTCACGGTTGGGATGGTGTTCTTTGGTTTGCAAGCCTCCCCCTTTTTCCTCCAAACATAACGATGGCATTATGGCCAAACAGTTTCATCAGACCAGAGGACATTTCTTCAAAAAGTGCTATCCTTGTCCCCATGTGCAGTTGCAAACCATAGTCTGGCTTTTTTATGGTGGTTTTGGAGCAGTAGCTTCTTCCTTGCTGAGCGGCCTTTCAGGTCATGTCGATATATGTTTAGTTTCCTCCAGCATCTTCACAAGGTCCTTTGCTGTTGTTCTGGAATTGATTTGCACTTTTTGCACCAATGGACTCAAGGAGACAGAACACGTCTCCTTCCTGAGCGGTATGACGGCTGCGTGGTCCCATGGTATTTATACTTGCGTACTATTGTACAGATGAACTTGGTACCTTAAGGCGTTTGGAAATTGCTCCCAAGGATGAACCAGACTTGTGAAGGTCGACTTTTCTTGGCTAATTTCTTTAGATTTTCCCATGATGTCAAGCAAAGAGGAGTTGAGTTTGAAGGTAGGCCTTGAAATACATCCACAGGTACACCTCCAATTGACTCAAATGATGTCAATTAGCCTATCAGAAGCTTCAAAAGCCTTGACACAATTTTATGGAATTTTCCATGCTGTTTAGAGGCACAGTCAATTTAGTGTATGTAAACTTCTTACCCACTAGAATTGTGTTACAGTGGATTATAAGTGAAATAATCTGTCTGTAAACAATTGCTGGAAAAATTACTTGTCATGCAAAATGTAGATGTCCTAACCGACTTTCCAAAACTATAGTTTGGTAACAAGAAAGTTGTCGAGTGGTTGAAAAACAAGTTTTAATGTCTCCAACCTAAGTGTATGTAAACTTCCGACTTCAACTGTGTGTGTGTGTGTGTGTGTGTGTGTGTATGTGTATATATATATTTATTTTATTTAATATAAAATTGCAAAAATGTTTAAAAAACAGTTTTTGCTTTGTCGTTATGGGGTATTGTGTATCGATTGAGGAGGAATTTAAAAATCTATATATTTTAGAATAAGGCAGTAATGTTACAAAATGTGGAAAAGTGAAGGGTTCTTAATATTTTCTGAATGCACTGTATCAGCCAGCTAATTATAGATGTAGTTCCTAATATATTTGAAAATGTAAATAAAATTTGCTAGTCTATACTTGTAACTTTGTAGCATGTGCTGCACAAGAGTCCGATGTTCTCTCTGCTTTATCATGGTTTAAACAATGTGCGTAATTCCAGTCCAATTAATACAGTACAGTAATACAGTTCACACTACAATTCTACTGGAGCTAGAGAATATAGCTAGCTACATCTATGGGTGTTTATGTTTTTCTGTTGTGTGTAATGTGCAGTAGCCTGTATCATATACGCAACCTGACCAAATGTATGTGGACACCTGCTCGTCGAACATCTCATTCCAAAACCATTGGCATTAATATGGAGATGCTGGAACATTGCTGTGGGGACTTGCTTCCATTCAGCCACGAGCATTAGTGAAGTTGGGCACTGATGTTGGCTGATTAGGCCAGGCTCACTGTCGGCATTCCAATTCATTCCTAAGGTGTTTGATGGGGTTGAAGTAAAGGCTCTGTGCAGGCCAGTCAAGTTCTTCCACACCGATCTCCACAAAACATTTCTGTGTGGACCTCGCTTTGTGCACGGGGGCATTATCATGCTGAAACAGGAATGGGCTTTCCCCAAACTTTTGCCACAAAGTTGGAAGCACAGACCCGTCGAATGTCATTGTATGCTGTTGGGTTAAGATATCCCTTCACTGGAACTAAGGGGCCATGCCTGAATCATGAAAAACAGCCCCATATCATTATTCATCCACCAAACTTTACAGTTGGCATGCATTCGGGCAGGTAGCGTTCTCCTGGCATCTGCCAAACCCAGATTCGTCCGTTGGACTGCCAGATGGTGAAACGTGATTCATCACTCCAGAAAACATGTTTCAACTGAGTTTTACACCCTGCTCCAGAGTTTTACACCCTGCTCCAGCCGACGCTTGGAATTGCGCATGGTGATCTTAGGCCTGTGTGCGGCTGCTCGGCCACTGAAACCCATTTCATTAAGCTCCCGACAAACAGTTATTGTGCTTCCAGAGGCAGTTTGGAACTCGGTAATGAGTGTTGCAACCAAGGACCGACAATTTTTATGTGCTACACACTTCAGCACTCATTCTCTGAGCTTGTGTGGCCTACCACTTTGCGGCTGAGCCGTTGTTGCTCCTAGACGTTTCCACTTCACAATAACAACACTTATAGTTGACCGGGGCATCTCTAGCAGGGCAGACATTTTACGAACTGACTTGTTGGAAAGGTGGCATCTTATGACGGTGGCATGTTGAAAGTAAGGCCGTTCTCCTGCCAATGTTTGTCTATTGAGATTGCATGGCTGTCTTCTTGATTTTATAATTCTGTCAGCAACAGGTGTGGCTGAAATAGCCGAAGCCACTAATTTGAAAGGATGTCCACATACTTTTGTGTATATATAGTGTATGTAGTCTATTGGATAACAGCACAGTCATTTGACATTTTTTGGGCTTGGGCTCATTAAATCTCTTTAATGTAGGGCTCATAATATGTATTTAATGTATGGCTCATATAGCATCAGGCTTGAATTTCCCATCAAAGCTCTAATCAAATCCATACACAGGCCTATTTATATGCTTTTTAATGCTTTTGAATGACACTAAGAGTTTTTGCGGAAAATTCTGGGTTATCCGGGAGGAAAGGGATTTATTCTAGGAATGGAACAATTGGAAAATATTCAACCCTAGTCTGAGCTGTTTGAACAGAGACAAGCTGTCTGACAAAGCTGTCTGACAAAGACAAGTAGTGATGATCAATCTCTCCTCTACTTTGAGCCAGGAGAGATTGACATGCTTGTTATTGATATTAATCCTCAGAGTACATTTAAAGGCCAGCCGTGCTCTGTTCTGGGCCAATTTACCTAGGTCCTTCTTAGTGACACTTTCCCATATAACTGTGCAATAGTCCAGGAGATATGATGGACAGGCTTATTCATAACAAATAAACAGGTTAAGAACAAGATGCAATTAGTGAAAAGAGCAAAAATCATCTATTTTTATCTTTGCATTTTAAAATAATTAGAAATAGGCATCTATTTCCTAGGCTATTATTTATTTCATTTTTGCATCATTGCATAATAAATTCCTCACCTTTTCTGTGATGCTTTCATACTCACGAGGAAGCATACGCCAACAGCAAGGATACCATTCACCCCATCTCTCATTTAATTGGACCCACTTCACAGTAGTAAATAAATGAGGTATTTCAAATATTTTGCTCTGCTCCATCCGGTCCAGAGCACAGGTCATTAATGGTGGAACAGACGGTTGTAGGTTACTTCTGTGCCTTATGTCTGAATACTGTAATTTCAGATTTCTCGAGTAGACAATCTTGCATTTATACACATAATCCTTCTTTTCATAACCACTGCAGAATACGTTCTTCAACTTTTCTGTGATAATGCACTTCTTAGCCTGAAGTGGCTGAGGTCCTGAGTTCGAGTCTCAGTATGAGCTGAATCAGGGGGAAGCGGTACTCACTAAGCAACAGGCTTTGAATGGTCATGAAAATCCTGAAAAAGTCATGGGATTTTAAAATGGTGTTTTCCGGGCTTGGAAAAGTTTAGGAAAACTCTAAAATTGGAAAAGTAATGGAAATGACTGTTAATGCAATTTATTTAGGAACAGTTTTTTAAATATTTTATCAATCAACTAAAAATCAACACATCAGTGAGAATTGGAATGACACTTTAGCACGTCTGTGTTTGCACTCATTACCTGCATGTGAGCTAGACGAGTGGGCTGTTGCTCAAGGAGAGAGAGAGAGGGAGGGTCAGACATTGCAGCAGGTAGGCCTAGCCTATAACATTTGATAGAGAACAGACTAACTAGGTAGGCAATTCAAAACATATCTCGTACCCTCTAGTTAACTGTTTAGCTATTATTAACATGTATTCATGTTTTCATCATGTCCCAAATAACTTTCCACCGTCACTCGTGAATAAGGCCAAACATAGTTGATTTACTTTTTTAAACAATTCATATGATTCATTTAAATGATTATTGTTGCCGAAAAGATCGATTCACTTCCTCATTGTATTAGTTGTGATCGGAGAAAACTGAGGATGGATCAACATTGTAGTTACTCCACAATACTAACCTAATTGATAGAGTGAAAAGATGGGAGCCTGTACAGAATAAAAATATAAAGACACTAAAGTAATACTGCAAAAAATGTGGCAAAGCAATTCACTTTTTGTCCTGAATACAAAGTGTTATGTTCGGGGCAAATCCAATACAACACATTACTGAGTACCACTCTCCATCTTTCAAACATAGTTGTGGCTGAATCATGTTATGGGTATGCTTGTAATCGGTAAGGACTGGGGAGTTTTTCAGGTTAAAAAAGAAACGTAATGGAGCTAAGCACAGGCAAAATCCTAGAGGAAAACCTGGTTCAGTCTGCTTTCCACCAGACACTGGGCGATGAATTCACCTTTCAGCAGGACAATAACCTAAAACACAAGGCGAAATATACACTGGAGTTGCTTACTAAGAAGACAGTGAATCTTCCTGAGTGGCATAGTTACAGTTTTGACATAAATCTATCCTGAAAATCTATGGTAAGACCTGAAAATGGTTGTCTAGCAATGATCAACAACCAATTTGACAGATCTTAAAGAATTTTTTAAAAAGATCAATGGGCAAATATTGCACAATCCAGTGTAGAAAGTTCTTAGCGACTTACCCAGAAAGACTTACAGCTGTAATCACTGCCAAAGACAAAGACAAAAAATGTGTATAACTAACCGAAGATAGACGACAGCCTGTCCTTTCCAATGGGAACAAATGAGTCATAGTGGGCAGAACAAGCAATAATGGGGTGGGCCAAGCTAGCGAGATACTATTGACACGTTCTAGCATTAATTAGCATATTTCCATTAGGGAACACCTACTCTGTGAGGTGCACGTGTGCAATAACTCAATTATCCTTTGCACTCCTAAACAACACCGTTTTTGGAAACGTCTACAAAACTTAGTCCACTCTGTTCTTAACCGATTCTAGTTTTGGTAACAGAAAACTGTATTGCGATCATATGTTTTCATCGATGAGAGAATTTGCAGAATGTCTGCCAACATCCATCTTCAACAACTGCCGACCACTGGACTTCCTCTAACTACCATATCAATACCATATTATGTCCCGTGTGGCTCAGTTGGTAGAGCATGGTGCTTGCAATGCCAGGGTTGGGGGTTCGATTCTTACGGGGGACAAGTACAATAAAAAAAATGTATGAAAATGTATCCTACTGTAAGTCGCTCTGGATAAGAGCGACTAAAATGTCGTGTAAATAAGTGGAAACGCCAAACGGATGCTTCACATTTATACATCTGGTGAAATATTTGTCTCATTGTTCTAACAGTGATGAATATTATTGAAGACAATGTGTGGGCTTGCCTCAGCTCAATAAAAAAATGTGTAGCCTACCATAGCCATTTATCTTTAATATATTGAATGAGTGAATTATTTCAAAAAGGCATAAAACGTATTTGGTTGTAATGTTTCACATCAAGGGTGGTCCATCCTCCAGGAGAGCTACTGGGTGTGCAGGCTTTTATTCCTAACCCCTCTAACAAACCACAATTTAGAAATGAGCTGCTCAATCGAACCTTGATAAACTGACCGATGTGTTTGAGCAGGGCTTGATTAGAAGCCTGCACACCCAGTATCTCTCCAGACTGAGGGTTGACCACATGTGTTTTACACAGTTGCCTAACAGGTATTCTACTTTGGGGGGTTAAGTGTCTTGCTCAATGACAGGGGATGGAACATGGGATCTGAGAGCAGTCTTCCAGTGTTGAGACACCACCAATTGTTGGTCATGGAAATTTGGTGAAAAGTCATGAAATTCCATCTTTCAAAATGTGTATGAACCCTGAACCAAGCAGCGTGTCGTCCTTTACATTAACTTCCTGATCTCCTACTGGTCAGTTCAAGATCGGTGCAATGTGAAAACATAGTTTTCTTTACCCCATGTCATTATAATCACACGTAATAATCATTAATCTGAATGATAGGATGGCCGTAATATGCTATATAGCCTCCTCGACAGTGTTGATGAAATACGAACGCTATAGGTGGGTTGGAAAAATTACAAGCTCGCAACACGTTCTTCATTGTAACCACATGTAACAAATAATTGAGGTCTGGTTCGAACTTTAGCAAACACGGCATGAAAACGGCCACATAGGCCAAGTGAACAAATTTGACAATCTTACTTCCTCATCTCTCTCCCTCTGCTGTCTATTTTCTCCTTTCTGCACCCTGGTCAAAAATGGTGCGAGCCCTAGCAAAGTCAATTTTGGGACTCTGGTGCCCCCATTTAAATTCTCATTAGAACCTCTTGGTGATCAATGCCAATGTGGGAGAATTTCTTGAGTTAGAATTCAGCGGGAACACTGGACACAAGGAGGACCTCAGCAAGGGCTGCTAGCTGAGTGTGTGCTGGGAACACGTCACAAATTCCACTGACACAGACTCCCGTCACATAGCCTACATCCTCCCTGCAGAGAGTCAGAGAGAGAGCAAGTGGTTTGGAGGATTGAGGAGATGTTTCGGATAATCAAGTCTTTAAAAAAAAAAAATATATATATATATATATATATATATATATCTAAAAAAAGAAATGGAATTTAAAATGTAATTGTCAATACACCTGCATTTTCAGAATGCAACACCCAAAACATTTTGCGCTAATAAATGTTTTGTGAAAAATTATGAATTTTGGGTTAATGGGGGGCAAATTGCTGGGTTTTTCACACTACCTTCTGCACGTCCTGTGAGCATCATAGAGGGGAACAGAAGGCACGATCATGTTTCAGAGATTCTTAGCTTTCAGGAATGGTGTCATAATAACTTCTAGCCCAAACGGTTCAAATGCTAGAACAAAATTCATAGGAAGAAAAAGAAATTCAACATTGGCTTCAGAAACCGCCAGAACCCTGTTTAACACAGCGAGTGTTTGATTCTTTCTGTTCTCTTCTAGCATTCCTTGCTGGCAAAGTACCAGGATGTTTTTGAATCTGAATTTAGAGAACTGAATTTCAAAACTTTATCTGAATGCATCTGAGAAGTTTAAAAGTGAGGTTACAAGTTTATCAACTTTCAAAGCAGAATTACTTTCCCATTGTTTCTCAACTGTAGTGTATGATACACCATTTTCTCTACTTTTATCCAATGTAAAAAATACAATTGCACATTTTGCTGGATAAGATCGAATTGAGCCGGTCGGTCATATAATATATGTAACTTTGGTAAACTTCAAATTATATTTTGTAAACTTGATACACATACAATGAATGCAATATTTACCATATTGAAACTGTGTATACAGTACCAGTCAAAAGTTTGGACACACCTACTCATTCCAGGGTTTTTCTTTATTTTTACTGTTTTCTACATTGTAGAATAATAGTGAAGACATAAAAACTATGAAATAACACATGGAATCATGTAGTAACCAAAAAAGTGTTAAACAAATCCTATTATATAAGATATTCTTCAAAGTAGCCACCCTTTGCCTTGATGACAGCTTTGCATGCTCTTGGCATTCTCTCAACCAGCTTCATGAGGTAGTCACCTGGAATGCATTTCAATTAGCAGGTGTGCCTTGTTAAAACTGAATTTGTGGAATTTCTTTCCTTCTTAATGCATTTGAGCCAATCAGTTGTGTTGTGACAAGGTAGGGATGGTATACAGAAGATTTGGTAAAAGACCAAGTCCATATAATGGCAAGAACAGCTCAAATAACCAAAGAGAAACGACAGTCCATCATTAATTTAAGAAATTAAGGTCAGTCAATCTGGAAAGTTTCCTCAAATGCAGTCGTAAACCATCAACCACTATGATGAAAATGGCTTTCATGAAGACCACCACAGGAAAGGAAGACCCAGAGTTACCTCTGCTGCAGAGGATAAGTTAATTATCGTTAACTGCACCTCAGATTGCAGCCCAAATAAATGCTTCACAGACACATCTCAACATCAACTGTTCAGAGGAGACTGCATTAATCAGGCCTTCATGTTTGAATTGCTGCAAAGAAACCACTACTGAAGGACACCAATAAGAAGATGAGACTTGCTTGGGCCAAGAAACACGAGCAATGGACATTAGACCAGTGGAAATCTGTCCTTTGGTCTGATGAGTCCAAATGTGAGATTTTTGGTTCCAACCGCCATGACTTTGTGAGATACAGAGTAGGTGAATGGATGATCTCTGCATGTATGGTTCCCACTGTGAAGCATGGAGGATGCTTTACTGGTGACACTGTCAATGATTTATTTAGAATTCAAGGCACACTTAACCAGCATGGCTACCACAGCATTCTGCAGCGATACGCCATTCCATCTGGTTTGCTCTTAGTCCCACTATCATTGGGTTTTCAACAGGACAATGAACCAAAACACACCTCCAGGCTATGTAAAGGCTATTTGACCAAGAAGGAGAGTGATGGAGTGCTGCATCAGATGACCCGGCCTCCACAATCACCCGACCTCAACCCAATTGAGATGGTTTGGGATGATTTGGATTGGAAGAGTTTCAGAGAAGCAGCCAACAAGTCCTCAGCATATCTGGGAACTCCTTCAAGACTGTTAGAAAAGCATTTCAGGCGACTACGTCATGAAGCTGGTTGAGAGAACGCCAAGAGTGCTCAAAGCTGTCATCGAGGCAAAGGGTGGCTACTTTGAAGAATCTCAAATATAAAACATATTTACATTTTGTAACACTTTTTTTTGGTTACTACATGATTCCATATGTGTTATTTCATAGTTTTGATGTCTTCACTATTATTCTACAATGTAGAACATAGTAAAAAATAAAAAACAACTCTGGAATGAGTTTGTGTGTCCAGACTTTTGACTGGTACTGTATTTGAAATATAGAATTTGAATTTTCTATTAAATTGAAATGGAATTCAATTTATTCAATTCAGTTTCAAATCATGAAATATAAGTTCATTTATGAATTCAAATTCAATATCTAAATACAAATTTAAAAAATACTGAATTCAAATATAGTTTCTTTTGGCACTTAAATCGCTCCATAACTTTGGCTCTTCTAAGCCTATTGAAGTGATTTTTGGTAAAATGTATTTTCAACAGGACTTCTCTTGCCTGTAGTCCATTTCTTCCCAAATAAGAAATGGCTTATTAATGTGTTTGAGTCTCTGGGTTAGTGCAAGCCTTTGTTCCCCAAACCCTAAAACGTGTTTTGAAAAGCAAATGCAATGGCTTCAGCATGAATTTTCACCCTTAGAATAGATGAAAGGCAGAACTTATATCAGCTCTAGTTACTCCTTCTTTTAACCTGAATGTACAGTGTGTTTTTAGAGACAGAGAAAGAGCGAGAGAAGGAAGAAGAAAGGATTCCAGGGTTTTCAACTTTCACAGAGTTCACACAGATGGCTTACCATAAACAATACTGAACCTTCACATTTTCCAGATTTAAATGTGTGTGTGTATTCTTTTGATTAATTTTTCATCTAATAAAATGTCTCGCTAATTAAAACAGTGCTTTTAAAGTAAACTTTTAATTTGCCAGATGTTTTTTGACCTATAAGAGGGGAAGTGGGGTGAGAGGCGTGTGCGTGTGTGTGTGGTGAAGGCATGATTTGTTGCCTTACAGTACTTTCTCACATAGTGCACAGCCTTTTTCTTCAGCCACTCATGACTTATAATGTGAGAAAGAGAGTGAGGGAAAGCCCTTGTATGTCTTCAATAGTTTTGTAATCGTTAGAGACAGAAAAGTGGTTGTGTTAGATGGAGAGTGACAGTCACACAGCTGACTAGAACTAGAACCTCCAGTAGAGTCTGACTGGAACCAGAACCAGTAACATCCAGTAGAGTCTGACTGGAACCAGAACCAGAACCACCCAGTAGAGTCTGACTGGAACCAGAACCATTCAGTAGAGTCTGACTGGAACCAGAACCATTCAGTAGAGTCTGTCTGGAACCAGAACCATTCAGTAGAGTCTGACTGGAACCAGAACTAGAATCATCCAGTAGAGTCTGACTGGAACCAGAACTAGAACCATTCATCCTTGTGATGCTATGTCTTATGCCGTCTGGCCTGGAATGCAGGCCTGCTTTCTGTTAGCTCTCTTCTCGCTCTTTCTCTCTCTTTCTTTCTCTCTCTCCATGTCTCTGGCGTCATTGTTGTTGTCTCTGTGTCTGTAAAGGCTCTAGCCACCCAGTCTCTGTGTCTGTATAGGCTCTAGCCACCCAGTCTCTGTGTCTGTAAAGGCTCTAGCCACCCAGTCTCTGTGTCTGTATAGGCTCTAGCCACCCAGTCTCTGTGTCTGTAAAGGCTCTAGCCACCCAGTCTCTGTGTCTGTATAGGCTCTAGCCACCCAGTCTCTGTGTCTGTAAAGGCTCTAGCCATCCAGTCTCTGTGTCTGTAAAGGCCCTAGCTAACACTGATCAGCTGCTCGTATGGCTCCAAGGCATCGTCTAAATTAGCGCTTTGAGCCTAATGTATGAACATTTCTTTGGTTTTTACAAATAAAGTTATTATTATCAGCATGTTATTAAATCAGAAACTTTGGGTCGTCTCTGTGTGTGTGTGTGAGCCCAGCATTTGGTGCTGTGTGAAGTGGTGAAGGGAAAGGGAGGAGTGGCAGTGCTCTGGAGCCCCAGTGTATCACAACTCTCTCATTATGGGACCCCCTCTCCTTCTCTCCATCTCATCCTTTCTTCTCTGCCTTCCTTCTGCACCAAGCTGGCCATCCCTGTCTCCTCCACATCAGACTGGGTCTAGTGTTTGATGGGTGCTGGTGGCTACATAGCTAAAGGCTGCATTTACTTTTTTTGATGGAGCCAGCCAAACACATTATCTCAGCCAATCATGGCTAGCGGGAAGGTTGTCTTTTTCTGTGGCTAAATCAACTAGGCTCGTAATTTAACAATTGTATTCGTATTTACAGATGGCATACAATTTTGTTATTAAGCACATGAAAGTTCACATGTTCCAGAAGGCATTTCTGCCCAAAAACGCATTTTTATAAAATAAAAATAAAAAAGTTTACGTTCAGTTGTCTCTCCTGTGAAGTAGTGACGCGCAATATATGCCTAGTTTCCTGAATGGAGTCACATATAGTATGAGAGGGACAAAGTAACTATTTGGACAACAAAGTACTATTCCATATCTATTTCACCACCTCCTCCTTATCCTTTCTCCCGCTTACTCTCTATATCCTGCCGTCCAGCTAATCTCATTCTCTCTTCATCACTATCCATTAGTGTAGTGGGAGGGTATACGCCATATACCCATTTATTTTTCAGTGGGAATTGAGTATACTCACTTCTTAATCCCCACTGATACGTATCAAAGTAGTGATAGTGAAGGTATACAGCGTATCACTGAATAGGGCTGATGGAACAGATCGGAATGTTTAGCTTAAAATGTTGATAAACTATTATTTCGGCACATTTTAGGCGCAGCAATGTACGCACGGTGGTAGGCCTACGCGTGAATGATCCTAAACGATGCAATTTGCGGGAAAACACTGTTCTAAAATGGGGGTGGTTTTATGGACAGAGATGGAAATATCCATTAGAGAGAGGGGGGATTTAAAGATGCAACAACTATCATGGGTTACTAATATGATTAGGATAATGTATTTTGGCTGCTAGGCAATGAAAGAAAGGTTCATGAAAACCAATAGCCTAGAGCAGGAGAACTCATATGAGGAAGTCTATCAAAATAATTGCCTCCAAAATCCCTTCCTAGGGATTGTGGCTATAGACTACTTTGAAGCAAGGTAAGACATGCCTCAAAATATGAAGTAAAACGTCCAGGTTTCAAACAGAATATAGCGATGCTAATGATAGGCCTGCTCGTCTTCTGGTAGATGGAAAGGCTTTCCCAAAACCCTTCTCTATTAAACTGCCTACCTGTCAGAATGATATCATGATTATTTGCATCAATCAAGTGGCCATTTATTTTGCAATCTCCATCTCATGTGCTACAGAAACAGTGCAAGCCAACCAACAGTTCTAGGTGCCTGCACACTTGAAGTAAAGGGTAAAAAAAAAAACATTCTTAGATTTCTTTCCCAGACCTGAAAAGTGGTCTCCTGATGTGGTTTAAGCATTGTTGTGGACTTGGAACATACTTTTTTTGTTTGTTTTACTGTAAAAACAAAGTGTGTCTTTGAGAGCGAAAACCTGAAAACATTTTGAAAAATCTGAAACTGGTGAATTTCTGACTCAGTTGACAGCCTCATTTATCTATTTCAATAGTTGGCCTACTATTAGCCTACTTGCACAGTACCGCTTGGATTGGCCTGATTGTGAAAGACCAATGTGGGATTTATCATTTTAGAGTGTATGTCACTGTTTCTAATAGAATTTCTCACACAGGGCACCTTTCTTTCCCCGGGCTGGCCGTTTGGAAAATGTTGGGCAAAATTAGAGTATTCTCACTTCTCCAGACACCACTACATCACTGTCACTATCTGATTTCTCTCTTCTCTCCCTCTCTCTCCTCTCCTTCTCTCCCTTTCTGCTCGTCCTCTACCAATTTCACCGTAGGCAGTACTTCAGTCTCTTAGGGGTTTTGGAGAACTCGATCATGACTGTGTAATTGTTAACAGCAGTCAAAGAATCGCCCATCAAAACCAGCCCAAGTCCTTGCGCTGTTTTTTCCTTTCTTAATTTTAGACTTATGGAGTGATTTCTGTTCGCCAACTGTACGTCCGTGCCCCCAAGACCAGCTTAACTACAGACTTCAAGAGAAAAACAACTCAAACATTTGCCACTCATCCATTTTGTTCCTCTCCCTCATCGTCCCACATCCGAGAGTCTGACTGGAACCTTCTTTCCCTCTCTCTCTCTTTCTCTCCTTCACCATTCCATTCCTCTGCGCTCCCCACTAAACCCACTCTGCCCAGCCCTGGGTTGTATGTGTGTGAAACCACAGAGCCCACTGACTGACTGGCTGCCTTTCTCTTCAGGGCTCTTAGTCCTTCCCCAGTCTCCTTCCCTTCCTCTCTCTCTCCTTCATCTCACATCTTCTGTTTCCTCTCTTGTCCCACATCTTGTCTCTGATCTCCAGTCTTCTCTACTCACACACGCGAGCACACACACACACACACACACACACACACACACACACACACACACGTTTCTACTAATCTACAGTTGCTACTCACCAGTAGTCCTCGATCCATAGTGTTTCATCTTGCTCTTTTGCACTTTTGAATGGGTTCAAGGCTCCAGTCATGAGGATGCACCGTATAGTAGCTGTGATCAAAGTGAATAGCTGCAGAATGTTCACTCAGTTATTGTTGTCAGGTGAAAAGGTCAAAGGTGAAAGAGGAAAGTGTGACCTCCACACCACCACCAGCAGCTTTAGCAGCACCCTAACCGAGGCCTGGACTTAGGGCTTACCCTTCCAGCACTACCACATCTGAGAGGGCTTAGCATTAGATCAGTGCATCAGCACAGACTGCCTTACACTGTACAGTTGACAAGGGGCCGTATGTATCAAGCCTCTAGGATCAGGTGCCCCCCTCACCATGTTGTCTTATTCATTGTGATCTAAATGGAAAAACTGATCCTCCTATTTTGCCCCAGCATTACAGGAAGACTGCTGTGGGGGTCTCTGCTGTGGGGGGCTCCACTGTGTGTCTATGAGACTGTGGCATGATGGCTAAGTCAAACTGGCAACGTGTGTTTGAGACACAACTCAATACAAACAACACACACAGTGAACATTTGCCATCTTAGGCTACTTGTTCTGTTTCAATGTATTTTCTCCTGTTTGGTGCCTACTGAACGGGCCCCCGGTGTTGTTTTCCTGTGTTGTCCAGTGAGGACTAGGTAGGACCTAGAATGGAGGATAGGGCTAGTGTTAGTTATGAGATTATTTTTCACTCTGTGACTCTGATTTATACATGTTTGGTTTATTGGTGTATCGGAGACCCCCTCTGAAATATGCTTGTTAAAACCAGGGCCCCCGTAGAAGAATGTTAGTTTCTGAAGTGGCTCATATGTTGTCCATACATGCGCTCTCATGTAGCCACTGGAATGCCTTTCTTGTCCACATGTGGTTGGTATGATATGATACCATATGATCATGCTATGTACTCATTAGCTTTGAAGTTGTAGACACACTCAAACACTATATCAGGTTAGTCATTTATACTGTCAAATGTATCATTAGCCCACATGAAAAAAATACTAGTTTATTATAGAATACTACAGTACTTACTATAGAATGATATAGTAAACTGAAGTATACTGTAGAATGCTACACTACACACTGTAGTATCCCTCGATCATGTGTAGTACTTACTAAAGAATGTGGTAGTATACTGTAAAATACTATAGTAAATACTAAAGTATTATCTGCAAAAACACTACACTTTTTTAACTATAGTAAATACTACAGTATTTAGTTTGCATGTATCCTGCCCATTCCCCTCCCCATATTGCAATTTGTGCCATAAGTGAGAAACCTACATGCCAAGTATAGACCAAATTGTTTTCCCTACAGGTTATAGAAAAGAGCAGAAGCTCTGAACTATCCATTCAGACCCCTGTCCTACCTACCTATATTATGGAACATTTAGTAGGTTTCCTAAACATTTAGTAGGTAAATACTAAAGTAATTTCTGCAAAAACACCACAGTAAATACTACAGTATACTACAATCTGCAAAAACACTGCATTAGTAACTATAGTATATAATAGTTTTTATTTTACTACAGTATTTATACTATAGTTAACTAAATACTGCAGTATACTACAGTGAATACTACAGTAAAGTCGCAAAAAAAAAACCCCACAGTGAATACTTTAGAATGTATACCATAGTATACTGTAGTATTTTTTTCATGTGGGAGCCTACTGAACATTTTCTTTCCTCCCAGAATGTGTTATGTCAGCTTGCTACAGAAGAAGAGGACAGTGCAACACATATGTTAGTGAAACATATGGGCCTGCCACCAAAGGAATACAATGTAAAGGTTCTAAGAAAGGTATGAATGCTTGTTGATGTTCTTTCACATTTCATGAAGGATATTATTTCAAAGGTCATATATTTCATCATATTTATTTACATGACTGTGTAAGTGCGCCCGCATATGTGTCTATGCATGTGTGTGTGTGTGTGTATGTATGTACTGTAACTTGTCCTTCTGGCTGGTCAGATGGTGTGGTTGCTAGTGGAGGAGGTTGGGAAGAGCTGCAGCAGTTGGGCTGACCCTAACCAGAGGTACTGCGTCTGTTCCTGTTACTCTCCACCACATGCACTGTCCCAACTCTAGCTCTGTTCCGTTCCCCTGATGTAACCTCATTTCCCCCAGGTGTTCGTGTGACAGCGTTCTTGCTGCATCAGTGGCATGTGTCCCCCTGGTCACATGTCCTGAGACTGCTCCTCTCATTGGTGCGTTGCTGCAGCGGCCGGTGACCTGCGATAAGGCAGCCCTCAGCCAGGACTTCCTGGATGCTGTAAGCTCCGCCTACTCCAGGTAAGGACCTAGGGTGGGAAGACAGTCTCCAGCGGCTTAAACCCTCAGTGTTTGGAGCTCTGAAGGAACCAGAGAGCTGGAAGTGTAGAAAACAAGAATGCTAGTGAACACAAACCCATCATGCAGTAGTCTCTCTAGACAGACTGGTTGCTTTCGGCAATGTACCAATGCTCCAGATTACACCTCTGTAGAAGTTCCGGCGTTAGTTGAGACAAGAGAGGACAAGTCGAAAATGGGGAGCACGTCACCGGTAAGGTCACTGCCGTATGCGCTCGTTTGCCTAGCTAACCATGAGCACAATTCCCGCCCGCGTTTTATGCCCCGCCTACCCAAACTTGTTGGGAGAGTTCTGTTTGAAGATCAACCTCCTGGGAACAAATGTTTTTCCCCTTTTAAAATGTCAGAGAGAAGCCGACATTCTCCCCAGACCTTGTGTCGTTGCCTAGCTTACGTTGCTCCAAGGTTCTGTGATATCCGATACTAATCATGCCGCGATGTCACACTCCCTGAGGTTTGAAGGAGTGTCACCACCAGGCCAACCACACTGCTTCATTCAGTACATCTTGTTGACTGACATCTCACTGACCTTCACTGTGAATGTGTGTGTGTGCGTGTTGCAGAAAGTGTGTGTCTCTGGAGGCCCAGGCAGTGGTGTCTCTGTGGTGCCATAACCTGGCCAGCCTAGAGGGGGCAGTGATGTCTCTACTGGACTCTGTACTCTCCAACCCAGCCTCCATACCGCACAACCTAGAGAACACCATCACTCACTCACTACTGGTATGTATTTTGGAGTAGGCAGAAGTGACCTCTAACCAATGATACAGGGTCAGATATGTCCCCCCTCCCAAATGGTAAGTAGAGAATTAGGGGAAGAGTAATATGATCCTAGATCTGTGGCACAGGAGGTTGGTGGAATCTTAATTGGGGAGAACGGGCTCGTGGTAATGGCTGGAGCGGAATGGTATCAAATATATCAAACACATGGTTCTGGGCCATTATTCTGAGCCGTTCTCCCCTCAGCAGCCTCCTGTGATCTGTGGTCAGGGGCAACTTCTACCTCTACCGAGATGGAGAGTGATTGGGGCCCTACAGTGTACACGCAGGAAAGCACAGCATCTACAGTATAGGTGTACTTTAATCCTGCAGCTTTCTTCATCTCCCCCTTCTCATATCGAGTTAAATCTAAGCTGCTCATCAGGTATGTTGGGGAGAGGGGACTTCTGTAAACAATTCTGTCTCTCTGCACTGTGTGTGTGTTTATTTACACAAACTACTCCTTCGTCCATCCCTCACTCCATCCCTCTCTCCATCCTGCCTCGATCTGTTTATTTACTCTACCTCATCCGTCTGCTGATTGGCCTGTCGTTATCACGTTGGCGTTTTACACACACACGCGCGCGTCTTCGACTTTGTTTGTTTGAGTGCATCTGGTTGGCTGCGTCTTTCGTAACTCGTTAACAGCGAGGGAGGCTTAGGTTGTGTTTCACCTAGCCTTTCTGTTTGTTTGGATCATGGAGACATGTAGTGTGTGTGTGTGTTTCCGTGTGTGTGTTTCCGTGTGTGTGTGCCCGTGTGGGTGTGCCCCTGCGCCCACGTGTTTGTTTGTACGTGTGAGTGTGTGAAAGGCTTAGGAGCTGACTGGCTCTCCTCTCTCCCTCAGTTGTTTAAACTGCAATCAAAAATGGGAAATAAAAATTTGTATCACATTCTTGTTTTGAGCTCTTTCTCCCTCTTCCTCCCCCAATAACAATACACAAGGCCTTCCTGGGCCCGGCTAGGCTGCCAACAACAGGATGTTTGGTGCGTGCTGTAATTGAACCTCCTTAAAGTGTTAGTGGAATGTATGGAGGAGGACGCTAAAAACCCATCTGTTTTCACTAGGGGAAACCATCATCCCTCAATCACACACACACATGCACGCACACACACCTTTTATATGGCTCCAGGATTGTCATATTTGATCTCTCATTTGTTAAACTGAGCAGAGGAGAGGCGACGTACTGCATGAGAAGTATGTATCACGATTGATGATGGGAGTCCGAGGATGGGATGTCCAGTGTATGGAGTAGGTCTTGGGTAGGATGATGCAATGACATAATATGAACACTAGAGGGGGCTAGTTACTTTTACAAAGACCACCTCCCATTCAGTATCTGCTACAAGTTTAGACACAGTTCTAGGATCAGCTCATCCTCTCTAAATCTTCCTCAACCATTGGTGGAATGGGAGGTAAAACTGACCGTAGATCAGTGGCTAGGGCAGTGTCACTACTCTTGCCTCTCTGCTTCCATGGTTGGAGCAGAGCATCAATTGGGCTGTCTCTAGCATTGGTCTCGCCAACCTTTTACCTTCCAACCTTTGTGTCCCAAATGGCTCCCTATGTAGTGCACTGCTTTTGACCAGAGCCCAGGGGTGGCGGGGTGAAATGGAGGTTGGAGTGATGGTGGTTGGCGTTGGGATGGGTCGGCGAAGTTCTTGTGGTAGTTTGAAATATGCAATCAGCATTTTCCCACAGATTATCTTGCTCTCTTTCTTTCTTTCTCCCTCCTTCCCTTCCTCTCTCATATAGGATCAAAGCCCAGGAGAGACATGTGGTCTTCCTATATGAAGGGTTATTGCTATGAGAGGAACAGAAGGTGGCATGTTTTTACTGCCTTCTAGCCCATGAGAGGGATTGGAGGGAGCATAATTAAGGTTGTTCTGGGGGTAAAAGATGCATGGAGAGGACGCGAGGAGAGAGAGAGGCACGCATGTACAGTGCAGCTGTTGAATGTTTTCACAGGGGCGTTTTTAAAACGTGTTAAATCTAAAACACATGATGGCGCGCTGCATTAGGAGATGGAGAGAAAAGAGAGAGAGAGAGAGTAGAATATTGGTAAACTAATTGTAAGGAACAGCGTATGAAAATGGACAAGTGTCATTTTGATGAGGGTAGACGGCGCAACAGTGACACCAAGTGGTGTATGAGATGAATTGATCCATACAGGCGACTCCTGACATGTAACCATGTTTGTGTTTGTATGTGTTTCAGCCTAAAGCCTGCTCCCAGCACGGCTCCATATTCTTAATAGTGAACGACATCTTCAGGTGAGCCATTGGGACGCTTCATTCACACAAGTGAATACAGTAGATATACAATATTTCTACTGTAAACAATTTGATTACTCACTGATGTGTATATGTGACCGACCACCCCGATTTTAGATTTATTTTTATTTTTACATTGAATAAAAGTAGAGACTCAGAGCTACAAAATGGTATATAATACACTGCAGTTTAGGAACAATGGGAAAGTAATTTAGCTTTGAAAGTTGATCAACTTGTAACCCCACTTTTGAGAAAATGGCCCTTGAATGGTTTTGTACACCTACTGAAGAGCTGTAAACTTCCCCAGACACATCTAGCTAACTGGATGGGTCACTATTGTCTAGACATATTCATGAAATGCAATAGATGGCCGTAGTCACCACCAGACACACCTGGATTTGATAGGTCATGTAATCATCTGGAGAAGTGGAGTCTTCTTTTAAGACATGTAGCTAGCTAGCTAGCTAGCTAGCTAAACAATGAACTGGAATCATCCCAACTCATACTACTACCAATACAAACATTGTCATAGCCGTAGTATGAATTTGCAGGTAGCTAAAGCTAACCAACTAGGCTCAATTTAGCTATCTAACATTAGTCTATAACTATCAATGCAAATGGATTTCTGATTCAAATAATATTACTACACAGATCATACACATAATGTTAGCTAGCGAGCCAGCAAGCTAACGTTCGCTAGCTAGCTAGCAGTACACTTTAACTTGCAATGAAAATGACTTTTTGACTAAATTAGAAACTTATAATATCTGAAAATGTAGCTAGACTCATGGATGAACACTTTACGGTAGACTGGAACCATTTAACATTTGTTTGTAGCTGCATCTTGTTTGGACAGCGTTGTGTCAAGTCTCTCCGGTTCACACTGACCGTGGCACGTGCAGAAAGTAGCCCGGTCACTTTTTTCTGTCGAAAACGCTGCTAAATTCAAGGCATCAATGTTGTTGATTAAAGTAGTCAAACTTTTGTAGTTCTCGATAGCTAACGTTATATCTTTCTGAAACAGAACGGTAGAAAGGACTATCAACATATACTGAGCAACTCACATTATAGATAGAAGCATGCTACATGGCAGACCAATACAAACTCATCTCCTGGCATGTCCAGCCTATCCATTATCTCAGTCAATCATGGCTAGTGGGAAGGTTCCTGACTTTTTCCATGGCTAAACCAACTAGGCTCGTAATTGAACAATTTTATTTGTATATACGGATGGAATACATGTTTGTTATTAAGGCACATGTTCACATGTTCCAGAAGGCATTTCTGCCGGAAAATGCATTTTGATCAAAATAAATCTTTATGTTCAAATGCCTCTACTGTGAAGTAGTGACGTGCGTCATAAGCCTAGTTTCCTGATAAAGGCTAATTGTCCTGTTCTGCTCTGTGTAGGTCCATGCTGGTGCAGGTGGAGGGGAACCAGACTCTGCTATCTCTTATCCACACCTTCACCATCTGCTTCCTCAGGGAACTGGCAGCCCTGCAGCCTCAGGTATGGAGGCTCCTAAACATAGAAATATAATTAATAGAATTGCCTTGGAACCTCTAGGCAATTTGACTGGTAAAGTCATGGGTGCACGCAAAATTAACGCCAGTCCATCCATTAATGGCATCATTGACTTGAATTGGGCTACCCATTCTAGTGGTTCTGTTTCTGTGGTCCTAAGCAGGCAGAACAGTCATAGGTTGCCTAGACTACAACCACGACTATAGGGTGTGTTACCTGAGTATATGAACTCCATCTCAACTCTCAATAACACATCAATCTACATACCACCCCATACTGCACCACCAAGCACACATACACACACACACACACACACTCACCCTTATCCCTTAGCTTCTACAAATCATGAGATAGAGCTCACCCCTATTTGAACTGTACAGCCAGCCACACCTTTAGGCCCAGCTATAGGGGACGATCTACGGTGTACTCTTTTTTTGTCCTCTTTCTGTTCTAGCAGTGGAAAAGCCTTGATGTTTTTCAAAACGTTCATTTGACAGCCTTTAGGTTGGGATGGACAGTTGGGATTTTTAGATGTATTGCATTGTTGTCTTGCTAACTCGACTGGAGGGCTCTGACAATGTTCTGCATTGTATTATAGGATAACTTGGTCTGTTGCCTCTTACCTGTGTGTGCGCGCCTCTTGTTTCAGGAATGTGTGTCCTTGAAGGCCTTCTTCCCACACACACCCCAGAGCTTACTGGTCCCTCTGCTGACCCATCCTTCAGGTAGGATGCGTGTGGGATCTCTTATGTGTAAGTAATTTTACCCTCTGAGTGAATGAATGGCTTTCTGTGTCTCACCAATCAATAACTGTTACTTATAACATCTGTGTAACAGCTACATTAAAATCAGTAAGTGTTTAACATTTTTACATTTGAGTAATTTAGCAGATGCTCTTATCCATAGCGACTTACAGGAGCAATTTGGGTTAAGTGCCTTGCTCATTGGCAGATTTGTCACCTTGTCCGCTTGGGGATTCAAACCAGGGACCTTTCGGTTACTGGCCCAACGCTCTTAACCACTAGGTACTAGTACATGGTACTTTGAAAAAGGTAGTTACTAATTTTCATTATTCCTCTCCATCATCAATACTCACAAGATCATATCAGTAACTGAGCGTTATCCTTGGTTACCCTTTACTCAATATATCTGCTTTCATCACAGTAATGTTTAAAGTGATCAAGATCAATCTCTACTGCGCTTGGATATTGGTCTATTTGTGTAGGGGAATGTTTCATCTCAGAATGATACAGTTATCCACATCTGCCAGAGTAGTCTAGGCTATACCTGTATACCTGTATGAGTATGTTGAATGTTCTAGGAGGGCAGGTAGCTTAGCGGTTAGGGCCAGTAACCGAGAGGTCTGGTTCGAATACCTGAGCCAACGCGGTGACAAATCTGTCGATCTGCCCTAGAGCGAGGCACTTAACATCATTTGCTCCAGGGGCGCCGACATACTATGGCTGACCCTCTGAAACAACTCATTTCACCGCAGAACAACTCATTTCACTGCACCTATCCATTTTTTTCTGAGGTATGTTAAAGTGTGTTGCCAAACCCAAGTACCCCGCAGGCATGGCTTATTGACATCTAGCATTGCCGTTTAGGAACATGCTGGCTACCAGCCAACACTCAAAGTTAATCATTACACACTGTGTGTGCGTGCCTGCCTGCCTGCTTGTGTGAGTGATTGAGTATTTGCGTGCGACCAATTGACACCAATGCATGGTTTGAGTTATGCATCCCTCTCATCTCCTTCCCCCGCCCCCAGAAATGGCCCAGGAGGCGTGGCCAGAACACCTGGCCTGGATCACTGCATCACTACAGAGACTCACTGAGGAAGAGGAGGAAGGCAACAGGTGAGAGGGGAATACCTTGGGCTTTTCATTAGTCAGGCACAGAGTGCTGACGTTGGTTCAGTCAGTCTAGCCATAAATATGAACAATTATAAATATGTAATAGACTGTACAATTTCGAACTTCATTTTTCAAGTTGGTTATGATCTGTGAGTCTGGGAGTTGTTCATGTTTTATGAGCTATGTCTCTTCAGCTCCAATGATGCAGTTCCCAGCATCACCTCACCTCTATTTTCTCTCTCCGCTGCTGCTTACATGATATTTTCCCCCATATACAGTTGAAGTTTACATACACCTACATACACCTTAGCCAAATACATTTAAACTCCGTTTTTCACAATTCCTGACATTTAATCCTAGTAAAAATGACCTGTTTTAGGTCAGTAAGGATCACCTCTTTATTTTAAGAATGTGAAATGTCAGAATAATAGAGGACACAATGATTTATTTCAGCTTTTATTTCTTTCATCACATCCCCAGTGGGTCAGAAGTTTACATACACTCAATTAGTATTTGGTAGCATTGCCTTTTAAATTGTTTAACTTGGGTCAAACGTTTCGGGTAGCCTTCCATAAGCTTCCCACAATAAGTTGGGTGAATTTTGTCCCTTCCTCCAGACAGAGCTGGTGTAACTGAGTCAGGTTTGTGGGCCTCCTTGCTCGCACACGCTTTTTCAGTTCTGCCCCCAAATTTTCTATAGGATTGAGGTCAGGGCTTTGTGATGGCCACTCCAATACCTTGACTTTGTTGTCCTTAAGCCATTTTGCCACAACTTTGGAAGTATCCTTGGGGTCATTGTCCATTTGGAAGGCCCATTTGCGACCAAGCTTTAACTTCCTGACTGATGTCTTGAGATGCTGCTACAATATATCCACATAATTTTCCTCCTCATGATGCCATCTATTTTGTGAAGTGCACCAGTCCCTCCTGCAGCAAAGCACCCCCACAACATGATGCTGCCACCCCCGTGCTTTATGGTTGGGATGATGTTCTTCGGCTTGCAAGCCTCCCCCTTTTTCCTCCAAACATAACTATGGTCATCACAGTTCTATTTTTGTTTCATCAGACCTGAGGACATTTCTCCAAAAAGTATGATCTTTGTCCCCATGTGCAGTTGCAAACCGTAGTCTGGCTTTTTTTATGGCGGTTTTGGAGCAGTGGCTTCTTCCTTGCTGAGTGGCCTTTCAGGTTATGTCGATATAGGAATCGTTTTACTGTGGATATAGATACTTTTGTACCGGTTTCCTCCAGCATCTTCACAAGGTCCTTTGCTGTTGTTCTGGGATTGATTCGCACTTTGCACCATAGTTTCATCTCAAGGAGACAGAACGCGTCTCCTTCCTGAGTGTTATGACGGCTGCGTGGTCCCATGGTGTTTATACTTGCGTACTTTTGTTTGTACAGATGAACGTGGTACCTTCAGGCATTTGGAAATTGCTCCCAAGGATGAACCAGACGTGTGGAGGTCTACAATTGTTTTTCTGAGGTCTTGGCTGATTTATTTTGATTTTCCCATGATGTCAAGCAAAGAGGCACTGAGTTTGAAGGCAGGCATTGAAATGCATCCACAGGTACACCTCCAATTGACTCAAATGATGTCAATTAGCCTGTCAGAAGCTTCTAAAGCCATGAGATCATTTTCTGGAATTTTCCAAGCTGTTTAAAGGCACAGTCAACTTACAGTGAATTATAAGTGAAATAATCTGTCTGTAAAAAATGACTTGTGTCATGCACAAAGCAGATGTCCTAACCGACTTGCCAAAACTATATTTTGTTAACAAGAAATTTGTGGAGTGGTGGAAAAATGAGTTTTAATGACTCCGACTTCTACTGTATCATATTGTTCTATCGCTTGTGTTATCCCCTGAATCAGAACACACTACTCACTCCTGATTCCACCAACGTATTAAAGCTTCTTAGCTAGAGAGCAGAGGGGGAAGATTGTAGTGAATGAGAGAGAGAGTGGTAGAAATCAATAGCAGAGAGAGTGGGGGGGGAGTGAGAGAGGGGGAGGGAGAGAGAGAACACTGAGAACAGAGAGAGCAATCGTGGCTTCAGCTGCGGCTTTTAACTTGGCCCATTATCTTGACCGCTCTATTCCGGAACGCCATGCCAAATTCCCAACCGTACCCAGCCAGTGATCCCCCTTCATTATCTCATCGTCTTACTCTCTTACTAATCTTCTTCCCTATCTTTCTCTGTCCTCTCCCTCTCTCTGCATGTTCTAGAACACGCCCTTCATCTTCCCGCCAACTCTCAGATGATGATTGGATGCTAGGTTAATTCCCTGTGTGTGTGTTGTCCTCCAGGGGTCAGTGTGGAGTGTTTGAGGCCTGGTTCCTGCTGGTGCAGTGTGCTGACTGGTTGGAGGTAGCCAACCAACTACTGGTCTCAGCCAGACCTCAGGACTGTGGCCCCTTGCTGTGGCTCCTCACCTTCTATCACCACCCTACCAACAAGGGGCACCACCGGACACAGCAGCTGGTATGTACTGGCTGGCTGGATGCAAAGGGTTACTGTTGTCAACTCCCTCGATACACTGAGTGTACCAAACATTATGGACACCTTCCTAATATTAGGTTGAAGCCCCTCCCCTTTTGCCCTCAGAACAGCCTTAATTTGCTGGGCATGGACTATACAAGGTGTTGAAAGCATTCCACAGGGATGCCGGGACATGTTGATTCCACAGTTGTGTCAAGTTGGATGGATGTCCTTTGGGTGGTGGACTATTCTTGATACACACAGGAAAAACTCAGCAGCGTTGCAATTCTTGACACAAACCGGTGCGCCTGGCACCTACTACCATACCCCGTTCAAAGGCACTTAAATATTTTGCCTTGTGTCAATTGTCTTAATGCTTAAAAATATATTATTTGTTTTACCTACCCCCTCCCCTTTCATCTACACTGATTGAAGTGGATTAAACAAGTGACATCAATAAGGGATCATATCTTTCACCTGGTCAGTCTATGTCATGGAAATGTTTTGTTTACTCAGTGTAGATGTCGTTGTCCTTACTGACCTGTCATGGCTGGTCTCAGAATAGCTTGGCCAATAGATAGATGAATAATGGACTGAGGGATGAATAATAGATTGCTTCTCCGGGTTAGAAGGCGAGAGGAAGGGAAAAAGACATGGAGAAAGGGAGAAGGGTGAGGGAGGCTGATCTGGTATTGATCCCACTCGGAGTGCGTCTGCCTGGCTATTCCTGGGTTTCATCTCTCCTGTGTCTCCTGGCTGTCTCCTCTCTACCCTGAGGGGCCTACACACACTGTGGTCAGAGAGAAGTTGAGGTCTATAGAGGGCATAAACTTTGGTTGACTCTGAAGACATTCTTTTGCGCCTATCCGTCCGGCCGCTGTCGTGGAAAACGACTACATTTGAAAACGACAGGCTTCCAGCTGAAGCTAGTTTCCTCCCGTACCTTCTTTCTGTTTCCAGGTGGCGGCCAGAGAAGTCTGGGATCACCTGAGGTCACTCTTCCTGCTCTCGGCTCCTCCCCTTCCTGCTGACCGACTGCAGTCATTGGCCGAGCTGATGTCAGCCGTCCCCCAGCAGCCGTCCCTGGACTCGCTATTGGTCGTCAGCCTCCTGGGCAACTTTGCAGTTTTCTCCCACAACCCCCTGAGTGGTGCCAGAGAGATAGTCCGCATGGTGAGCTCACAACTTTACCCCTCTTGATGCACGCACACGCAAAACCACACACACAAGGCTGGGCGATATGGCCTAAAAATCATGTCTTGATTTTTTTTCAAACTCATGGGCAATTCACGATATACACTGTGTGTACAAAACATGAAGAACTTCCTAATATTGAGTTGCACCCCTCTTTTGTCCTCAGAACAGACTCAATATGTCAGTGCTTCCCACAGTTGTGTCAAGTTGACTGGATGTCCTTGATACACACGGGAAACTGTGGAGAGTGAAAAACCCAGCAGCGTTGCAGTTCTTCACACAAACCGGTGCACCCGGGACCTACTACCATACCCTGTTCAAAGACACTTAAATCTTTTGTCTTGCCCATTCACCCTTTGAATAGCACAAATACAACAATCAATCACAATCAATTAAAGCTTAAAAATCCTTATTTAAGCCGTCTCTCCCCCTTCATCTACACTGATTTAAAGTGGATTTAACAAGTAACATCAATAAGGGATCGTAGCATTCACCTTGGTTCACCTGGTCAGTCTGTGTCATGGAAAGAGCAGGTGTTCTTAATGTTTTTGTACACTCGGTGTATATCTAAATATTTTTAAACGGTTTTCTCTACATAAGCATTGTTTCATAATTAAAGGTCGAGACCGTGCGTTTCAAACAGTCCGGAGTAACAACATATCCAGGGCTTGTAAAGTTATACCTAGGCTAAATATATAGCCTTCCACAACCATAAGATCCACTTATAATTTCATTATTTCATCAAAATAGTTTAACCTGCTTTTTTTGGAATAATTACTGATCTGACTTTCAAGTCTTGTCTATAAAAAATGCCTTTTTTGTAACAAATTTAACCAGAACCTTGCACATCCGCTAATAATGACCAACTTCTTCTAGCAGGAATGACAGAAAATGAACACAGGTCTCATAAACCATCTCTGAAGCACATGCCCACGTGCTAGGGAGTAGCCAGCTAATCTTTAGAAGTCTAGCCAACTTGGATCTATTTGCTTGCTAACAAGGTAGAACAGTTGAACTGTTACGAATACACCCTCTTGTCCGTCTCCAACTGTTTGAACAACATGGCCTGTTCACTTTGTTAAGATGTTGAACTCCAGTGGTCTACCTGGATTAGATGCTTATATCTCCGGATGAGAACGAGTTACCAATTCCTTATATAAATGCATCTTTTTATGCTCATTGCACATTTATAAAACACGGACTACACAGCTTGCACATAACAGTGTGTAGCTAAAGTGCTGCTCGCGGTGTCGCATGCGACAAACTGAGCATTCATTTTCCACAATCGTGTTCATTGATACTCCCGTTTTAGTAGGATCTGCTCTGTAAAGGGTACCGTTAGAAGGGGAATCGACCGTTTCTGTTGGACCAAACCTCAGAAGCAAATAGTGTGTGTGTGTGTGTGACAGACAGAGCAAAGAACCTGTTTTTTTCTCTCCATCCCTCTCTGCTCATGATGTCGTCACTGTTATGTGAACACAATTGTCTGGCTCTAATATACCTGTGTATATCGTGTGTGGTGTGTGTTCCAGGTGGTGCAGCGGTCAGGGCTGGTCCGTGAAGCAGTGTGTGTTCTCGACATGGTTGAGCTCCGACTAAACAGAGAGAGAGCCTCCTCCAGCCTCACTGACAGAGTTACGCTCAGGACCAGGGCTCTTCGGGGCACACTCACACACATGGCACAGCACGACACACACACACATGGTACAACATGACACAGACACACAGCCACTATGGGAGCGATGGGATACACACACAGCCGTGCCAGGCTGTTCCACCAACCGGGCGCTATGACACTGACAGGATACACACAAACAGACGCTACAGATACGACAGTGGGAGGACATACAGTCACAACTAGACACACAAAGGTATCAGGACACACTCTTAGCCGTGCAAGAGCAACAAGTCATTAAACGTGCCCTAACCCTTCCACTCATATTATTGCCTCAGAACACATTCCTCTCATTACACACACATGGGGAAACATCCGTTGATTTGAAGAAGGGAAATGACATGCAACAGCACCTGATATGGACACAATGTCTTTCTCTACAGAATGCCTCTACACCAACTATACTGCATTGTACGGTACAAACCTATACTAAAGAAATGTGACGTCAACCCTTCTTCAAGTCTCATTATAAATACGGATATATTTCTAATTTGTTAATTATTACAATCAGAGTAATGGTCTATAACCTGATCTGAGTCATGTTTTTTTTTAATTCTGTATATTAGCTGACTCACATGTAGGACAAAACAATAAAATCAAATGTACAGTACCAGTCAAAAGTTTGGACACACCTACTCATTCAAGGGTTTTTATTTTTAAAATGTTCTACATTGTAGAATAATAGTGAAGACATCAAAACTATGAAATAACAGACATGGAATCATGTAGTAACCAAAAAAGTGTTATACAAATCGAAATATATTTTATATTTGAGATTCTTCCAAGTAGCCACCCTTTGCCTTGATGACAGCTTTGCACACTCTTGGCATTCTCTCAACCAGCTTCACCTGGTTATGCGGCACTGATATTAATCAGAAACATTTATTCTAGTGTCAAAATTGACTACAAAGTGTAAATAGGATAATTTTGGTCATCAAGTCAGTCTCGTCCAAAATGTCACAGAAATATCGTAAGAATTTTCCTTGGGTTTATTTTAATCCTGCCCACAGCTGGCAACACCAAAGTTATCATCAATTTGGGACTCAGCTGTACACGATCTGATTATAATGCCCATGTGACTCTAATGCCCATGTGATTCTAATGCCCATGGTCAGTTGGGTTTGACATTCGACATCCCTATGGGACTAGTTAGAGACCATCAGTAAATTACAAAATGTACATGGGACAATATTTTCAAATGTCAACAGCTCCAAATTTAAATGACATCAAACAACTATACATTGCAGAAATTCATAAATATTGAAAGTATCTAATGAGACAACTAAAATATGTGCAATATAGGGTATGTGACCGACCGCCTCGATTTGGTCTTACACTATATATACAAAAGTATGTGGACAGACCTTCCAATGAGTGGATTCAGCTATTTCAGCCACACCCATTGCTGACAGGTGTATAAAATTGAGCACACAGCCATGCAATCTCCATAGCTAAAATTGGTTTGGGCTAGACCCCTTTGTTCCAGTGAAGGTCAATCTTAACACTACAGCATAAAATGACGTTCTAGATGATTCTGTGCTTCCAACTTTGTGGAAACAGTTTGGGGAAGGCCCTTTCCTGTTTCAGCATGACAATGCCCCCGTGCACAAAGCGAGGTTCATACAGAAATTTTTTTTTGAGATCGGTGTGGAAGAACTTAACTGACCTGCACAGAGCCCTGACCTCAACCCCCATCAAACACCTTTGGGAGGAATTGATGTTATGCCTGCGAGCCAGGCATAACATCAGTGCTTGACCTCAGTGTTCCAACATCTAGTGAAAAGCCTTCCCAGCTGAGTGGAGGATGTTATATAAGCAAAGGGGGGACCAACTCCATATTAATGCCCATGATTTTGTAATGAGATGTTCGATGAACAGGTGTCCACATACTTTTGGTCATGTAGTGTATGTAGCAAAATTTTAAATGTTTTTCAAATTCAAATGTCAATTTTTATTTTATTTTTTACATTGGATAAAAGTAGGGACTCAGAGCTACAAAATGGTATATCATACACTGCAGTTGAGGAACAATGGGAAAGTAATTATGCTTTGAAATTTGAAAACTTGTAACCCCACGTTTGAGAAAATAGCCCTTCAATGTTTTGATACACCTTCTGTAGAGCTCTTTTTTGTATACACTTATTGAGCATTGTTCAGACCCTCTTAAGCCTTTGCCCCACCCATCTCTTAGTGGATTCACATGTTAGGCCATGTGCTAAACCGAGTGAGTAAGGTAGTGTGGTAAACAACCAAAGATTTCAAGACTAAAAGTGGTAAAAGTATTAGCCTACAATAAGGAAAAATCCAGGTAAAAATACATTTTATCTCGTCCTTGGCCTATATCCTAATCTGACTTTGGTGCAGGTAATGTTGTTCTTCACATGACCGTCTCTGGTAAAAACACTATATCAAATAAAATCAATGTTTATTTGTCACATGCACAGGATACAAAGGTGTAAACGGTACAGTGAAATGTTTACTTACATATTTGATTAGTAGCAATATCAAAAAACAGAAAGTGTCCAGATAAACATATTTGATCATTATCAGCTGCTTACCCAGACACACTTGTTTACATTGGATGAGTCATGCTATAACCACTCCCCAGCCACATCCAGCTAAGTGGATGGGTCACTATTGTCTAGACAGGTACACATGTTCATGAAATACAGTAGATGGCCGTAATCACCCCCAGATACAACTGGCTAACTTGATGGGCCATGTAATGTAGCTAGCTAGCTAAAACTAAATGAACCATAATCCCAACCCATACTACTAGTAATACAAACTGATTGTCATAGCTGTAGTTTGAATCTGCAGGTGGCTTCCAGACACAAGACCTGGTTAGACTGTTTCAAGTTATCTAGAAGGGTGAGTGACTGTAGCTGTACTGTTTTTTTTTTTGCAGAATGAATGTACAAACGATCCCACGTTCGAACACACAAGAGACACTCACATCAAAGCACACCTCCAAGACCCAAATCTCCACATCAAAGGACACCTCCAAGACCCAAATCTCATTCTCAGTTGCATTTCCTAATGAGGAGAATTGAAACTGAGGCTAAATCAGAAAGTTCAGTAAAGAGGCATTATTATATTTATACAAATGCCATGAGAATAGTCTTTCTTTTCGATTCCTATATTTTTTAGAATTCTGGAGAACATAACTATGGGCGTACCAAATGACACCATATTCCCATTATAGTTTACTACTTTTGCCCAAAGTCAAAGGGCTAATAGGGCACTGGTCAAAAGTAGTGCACTATATAGGAAATAGGGTGCCATTTTGGGACGTAGGCCTATCTACACATCACCTATTACTATTAGTATGTACAGTACAGTGCTTTAACTTCATTGATCATGCAGGAAAGAAAACAGGTTGGCGTTTGTTCTTCCTGTCTGGAGGGGAAGTAGTGAGAGCATTACTTTCTCAGCGTTTCCTCTCCCTTCCATGTCCCAAGGCGGGCAGCTGGGCAGCCTACAAAAGAGAACAGTGGGAGAAAAGAGAGCTGCTATGAGAACAGACAATAACAGCTGGTGTACAGTTCCTAATACAGTCATGGGAGTATTTTGCTTCCCAAATGAAACCCTTTTCCCTGTATAGTGCACTACTTTTGACTAGGTCCCATAGGCATAGCACACTTCAGTGCATTCCAAAACTATTCACTTTTGACACATTTTGTTATGTTACAGCCTTATTCTAAAATTGATTAAATCATTTCCCCCCTCATCAATCTACCCCATAATGACAAAGCAAAATGGCAACAACAAAAAACACTGATGTAAATATCACATTTCCATAAGTATTCAGACCCTTTACTCAGTACTTTGTTGAAGCACTTTTGGCAGTGATTACAGCCTCAACTCTTCTTGGGCATGACGCTACAAGCATGGCAGACCTGTATTTGGGGAGATTCTCCCATTCTTCTCTGCAGATCCTCAATATCTGTCAGGTTGGATGGGGAGAGTCACTGCACAGCTATTTTCAGGTCTCTCCAGAGATGTTCGATCTCCAAAGAGTTCAATCTTGGTTTCATCAAATCAGAGAATCTTGCCTTTTACCGAGTAGTGGCTTCTGTCTGGCCACTGTACCATGAAGGCCTGATTAGTGGAGTGCTGCAAAGATAGGAGAACCTTCCAGAAGGACAACCATCACAGAGAAACGACAGAGTGACCATTGGGTTCTTGGTCACCAACCTGACCAAGGCACTTTCTCCCCCGAGTGCTCAGTTTGACCTAGGGCCAGCTCTAGGAAGAGTCTTGGTGGTTCCAAACTTCTTCCATTTAAGAATGATGGAGGCCACTGTGTCTCTGGGGACCTTCAATGCTGCAGACATGTTTTTGTCACCCTTCCCCAGATATGTCTTGGGGCTCTATGGACAATTCCTTTGACCTCGCTTAATTTTTGCTCTGACAAGCACTGTCAACTGTGGGACCTTATATAGACAGGTTTGTGCCCTTCAAAATCATGTCCAATCAATTGAATTTACCACAGGTGGACTCCAATCATGTTGTAGAAACATCTCAAGGATGATCAATGGAAACAGGATGCACCTGAGCTCAATTTCGAGTCTCATAGCAAAGGGTCTGAATACTTACCTGTTTTTTTATTTATTTTTAAATAAATTCTAAAAAATGTATCTAAAAACCTGTTTTTGCTTTGTGTGTTTTGCATTTCCGAATGCACTGTATGTAGGGAATGTGCTCTGGTCAAAGGTAATATACTAAATAGAGAATAGGGTGCCATTTGGTATGCGTCCGCTGAGGGTATCATTCATGTGTGTTGTCGTTGCGTAGCTCTTCAGGGCTGGAGGATGATGCCGATGGCTGCCTGTCTGGTCGTGTGTTGGTATGGGCTGGACTCCTGTTCCTGCTGAACTGAGCCAGTCATTCAGTAGTACTGTTATCAGCTCAGTAGGCACAGGAGGCACAGTCCTAGACTAGTCCTCGCTCTCTTCTTCAACATTTTATAATGAAATGTTGCCTTTGGTCTTTGTTGCTGAGACACGCCCGCATCTCGGGGAGGCAAGCCTCTTTCACAGTCTTCCAATATGAATTGAGGGCCTATATTCAACCACAATGCAACAGTAACTTCTCACTAAAAGCGGTTAAGTAAGAACAGGTGGCTGTAATTCTAACATGGCTCTGATTTCTCAGAGTTCCATTCATGCATTCAGCTCCATATTAAAACACCAATAGCAAGTCAGAGGTGCTGGAGCCAAGCTGGGAAAACAGTTAGTCCCACGCCAGGAATATGGCACCTCACAGTAAGCTTATAAAAATAGAAAAAAGTGAGGTTTACTTAGGATATTAAAGTGAACAAATGTAGGTTTACTTCTGGCATTAGAGTGAAAATGTCCTTTCTATACATTTTCATCGTGCTTTGATGTGCAAGCCCATTTCCCTTCCATTAGACTATAATAAATCAGGCTTTAGATATCGTCTCCGATGGTAATTCCTCTCTTTTAGAAGCCTTTGATAGTCATTACTCTTGTAACGGGCCCTAAATATAGCATTTTCCAGTCAGGCTCCACATGGACCTAATTTCTAATTCACACATCTGTCCTCGCTTATAGCGGCCATTTTGTTAGAGAAAGAAAAGACCATAGGGCTATACCAGCTCTCCTACCCCGCCACCGACCACACCACAATTACCTTTCCAGTCCAGTATGTTCATTCTGATCCATTGGTCGGGATACAATCAAAAGTGCGTTACAGAGCAGCACAAAGCATTGGCCATTTGAAGGCAATTTTCCTGACATTCTGCTGATGTCAGCTCAAGCTTAATCACCTTTTTAAAATGATTTTTTAAAGTAAAGTGCAATGCTCTTGGCGGCAACGCGCCTTTGATTGACTCGGGGCCGTTGATTAGTTACGGTCTGAGCTTGTTCAACAGTTCAACGTCCAAAGATTTATTTCCGATTCCATACGCTCAAAGAAGAGATGAGCGATCAGGTAGTTCTTAAAGCAAAGATCCACCACAGATACTGCTGTACCGAATTGGACTTGAACATATTTGTTAGTGCTGCTGGAGTTTGAAAATAAGAGGACAACGAAAAGGAGGAGGAAGAGGAAGGTAAGGAAGTGGAAGAAGACGGTCCTCCAGGGCCCATTGTCAAAGTGGCTCACTGAGCAGCAGCATTAGCAATGCCTGTCTTCCTCATTTTCATTAGCACTGTCTCCTGTGTCCCACATCCCTCCCCATCACCATCAGTCCACCCAGAGAGAGAGAGAGAGAGAGAGCTCACAGAGACAATGAAGGAGAGCGTAAAGAGAAAGAGAGGATGACGAGAGAAACTGAGAAAAGGGAGGGGAGAGAGAATAGAGAGAGGGTGACGAGAGCGACAGAGACCGAATGGGCAGGAGAGCATAACGCTTGGCTTATTAGTAACTGCAGCACATCAAACTTAGGAGACTCAAAGTTTGAATTCCCACGGAGCACGCACACTCACTCACTACTGAATCCTGACTGTACATCTCCACTCCAGCGTAGGGTATCTTCAGACATGCAGAGACAGGAGACAGGAATTTCTCTTGCATGCAAAAGTGTTCATATGGTTTACACATTGGGGGAGGAGGGAAATGGTGTCAACTTATCCTCTCATTCCACCTCTCTCCATTGTTCTCTCTGTCTGATTCTGTGCGTCATTCTCTCCTTAGGTGCAGAACTTAGCCACTGTGAACAAAGGAGATCAATCACTGTTCACCAATCAGCTAAGCTCTGTACCTGGTGGGAGAGTGGTCACTGCCTGACTGGTGGACACTCACACAGACACACCATGCACATGGACACCCACATAGACACACATAATCCAAAAGTTTGCCCCTCCCCCCTACATGGGGCCTCTCATCATCACCCACACAAACACACCCTGTCAGATCATCATGTCTTATTTGACGTTATTATTGCAAGCGGCTGAGCGGTGGAGCCTCCGGTTGTCATAGCAGCTGGCAGGGTCTGGCCTGGGTGGTAATCCCTGGCAATGTGATTTTATCTTAAGTCACAAATCAGCACGCCAGGAACCCTCCCAAAGCAGACATGAAAGACCAGGATACTCTCTCTTTCTTTTCCTCTCGCTTCTTCTCTTTCTCCCATTCTCTCTCTTTTCTTCTCTTTATCCCTAGCTCAGTTGTGCCAGGAACCCGCAGAATCCTGACATTAAAGGCGAGACCTGTCAATCCTCGCTCTCCCTTTCTCTCACACCGTCTCTCCCTTTCTCTCACACCGTCTCTCCCTTTCTCTCACACCGTCTCTCCCTTTCTCTCACACCGTCTCTCCCTTTCTCTCACACCGTCTCTCCCTTTCTCTCACACCGTCTCTCCCTTTCTCTCACACCGTCTCTCCCTTTCTCTCACACCGTCTCTCTCTTTTCCCCCTCAGCGTCATCACACCAGTAACCATTGCAGCCTAGACATGAAAGGCCAAACCTGTGGCGTTCTCTCTCTCACTCTCCCTCTCCTATCCCCCTCTGCCATTCGCTATGCTCCGCTACACCGGCGATATGCCCCTCAGTAAGCGGATCAGGAGGGATTCCACAGGCATGTACAGGGCGAAGAGACGGAGAGAGAGAGAGAGAGAGGGGGTGAGAAAGAAGGAAAGCTTGGACTGGCCGTCTTGTTATTGACGGACAGGGAGACATGTTATTGTGGACAGTGACAGAGAGCCACTGTGACAGGAGGCTGACGGACTGTGGCCTCAGCAGAGTGTGCGTTTCGTGCGCGCGTGTAAAGTGATTTGTCAGAGTAGACAGACAGAGCGCTCGCCTGGAAAACCTTTCTCCTCCCCTCTGCACACACATAAAGCTGTCCTCGGTGTTTGTGTGGATGAAAGCACCCTTCCCGTCTTGCTCTTGCTTGGCCATGGCCTGATAAAGGATTTATCTATCTGTGGGGTGAGGCCTGTATGTCTCTCTGCTTGACCTGGACAAGCATTTAGCAGCACCTCCGAAAATAACCGCCTTCTCACATATACAGTGGATTTGGAAAGTATTCAGACCCCTTGACTTTTTCCACATTTTGTTTCGTTACAGCCTTATTCTAAAATTGATCAAATAGTTTTTTTCCTCACCAATCTACACACAATACCCCATAATGACAAAGCAAAAACAGGTTTTAAGATTATTATATATTTTTTTACAAATAAAAACAGAAATACCTTATTTACATAAGTATTCAGACCCTTTGCCGTAAGACTCCAAATTGAGATCAGGTGCATCCTGTTTCCATTTTTTCATCCTTGAGATGTTTCTACAACTTGATTGGAGTCCACCTGTGGTACATTCAATTGATTGGACATGACTTGGAAGTGGGCTAGGTAGCCTGAATGGCCCGTGCTTTCTTAGGACAAGTTCTAGTGTTCCTGCTCTACTCCTTTAAAAGAGACCCGTTCTCACTCCTCCTCCCTCTTGGTCTGAATCATAAATCTCTCTTCTATTCTCCTCGTTGGGAGGGAAGAAACAAATAAAACCCTTGCTGTTATGAGAAGCCGGACACCACCTTCCCTCCCAGTGGGTGACAGTGCAGTTACACACACACACACACACACACACACACACACACACACACACACACACACACACACACACACACACACACACACACACACACACAAACAGAGGAATTTCAGGGTAAACACAGTAAAAATCTGCACAGGGCTAACCGGAGACACAGTCCTCTCTCTCTCTCCTTCTCTACTGTCTGTTTGTTTGAGGAACACATTCCCAAATTCCTGCCCTGACAAACACATCCTGACGGCGCTCCTGAGAAACCACAGAAAAGGCAGCGTTCTGAGCTCTCTCTCTCTCTCTCTCGCTCACACACACACACACACAGAGAGAGCTCAAGGAGGAATGTGTGAGAGAGGTGGCCAAGTCACTACACCCAGAAACAAAGAGTCCTTTTACAGTAGCACTCCGAAACAAGACCCATTACACACATCTAAACGTGGCAGAGGAGCTAGAGAAAACAGCACTGAAGAGGAAGTATATGTCTGCCCACTATCTACCATACTGAGGCTAGAGATAATACAAAATAGTTTCAGAGCAATATGATCCCACTTTAACCAGGGCATAATCAACAAGGGACCATTATCACTTTTAACATAATAATGTTCAGAAACAAATGGTACCTATAATTTTGAGACGGCACAGCTGGGTGGGTCAGTACCTTTTGTGTGCCACCTCATAGGACCATCTCCTCTACCACTCTGCGAGCTGATTGGTCCATTTCGTTCTGGACCAATGAGAGGCAGCGCCTGGCCAGAGCCTGTTGTCTAGAGTCCTCTTGAATCATCAGCTCCCCGTACAGATAAACACCCATGGCCTGGAGAGACAACACACACAAATACAATCAGTCTAACATACAGATACACACCCACAACATGCTTTTGCACAAGAGTCTGTGTTGTGTGAGAGAGAGAGGCAGCGTGTGTGTGTGAGTGTTACCTGGTCGTGTATGAGGAAGTGCTCCACATCTCCATAAGCCTGAGCGTATTTGTGTTTGACCACCAGCTCACACCAGCGATGCCTCACCTGAAACACACATATTGGAAGAGCTCATGATAGGAGACATACAAAACATTTTAGACCAGCAAGCTTTCCCTCTCTCTCACACACTCACTCTCTCTGCATGTGTGCGTGCGTGCGTGCGTGTGTAGGATGGTGCCTGGCCTTTCTCCCAGAGGATCAATGGGAGCTCTGTTACCACGGTGACCGGAGAGATCAGAGACTGGCTCTGTCCCCGCCTCCATCATCATCATCCCTCCTCATGTTTTTGCGTGCGTGTGTGTGTGTGTGTGTTCTAGCCTTACGCTGTTATTCTACTAGCCTCGTGACGGGAGTGATTTGGTGGGGTTCTCCTAGACGATAAATTCACCTAGATGGAAGCAGCAATACTAAGGATTATTTGTCCTTCTTATGTCTCGCTTGAGGATTCACACACCCACACAGATGTATGGACAGACACACACATGCGCACACACTCTGTTTTCCCTTCCACCTGGTGTGGGGGCGTGAGAAGCAGAGCCGGGCAACGCTCCTTGGATAACAGCGTCTCTGAACGCTCCCTTTACCTCTGCAGCCTTCTGAATAAACATGAGCTTCGTAGGCCTCAGATGACCCCTCCCTCTCTCTCTCTCTTATAATATAAACCGGGAATTGATTGAAAGTTCCAGGAATTTTGCAACCGTAGTAATATCACATCACTTACTGCCATTTCAGTGTTTTTTTTCCTCTCTTTCCTGCTCTTTTTTCCCACCTTGCTCTTTCAATAGGTCCAGCAGCATTTGCTTTTTCAGATCCCAACCTCTTCGTGTCTCTCATTTTTGCAATCAATCAATCCTGCTCGTGACATCCTGGATATGTGTGTGTGTGTGTGTGTGTGTGTGTGTGTGTGTGTGTGTGTGTGTGTGTGTGTGGTGTAATAAATGTAGGAATGTCCTGTGTAATTGGTGCGTCTCCCCTCAAGAGAGAGACAGAGGCCCAGTGAGGGGGGTAAGAAGGGGGTGAGAGGGGCACCAGGCAGCTGGCTACCCCCAGGGCTCTCCCCAGGAATGCAACCCAGCACAGAGAGCAGCTGCTGGGGCTGCGCAGGGCAGCAGAGCAGGGTGGCCTGGAGGGCATTCAAAGAGATATACGCACATTAATTACAATACATGTTGGCCTAAACTTGCTGATCATGTTCCTTCCCTGCACTGTAAAGGGGTTGCTGTGAATTTGACAGTAACTTACAGGCAGCTAATTGGCAAGTAATTTACTGTATTTCGTATTGCAGTAATGTAAATATGGTATCAAAGCAAGTACTATGTAATGACAGTACAATATCGTAGAATTGACTGTATTACACTGTAAAAAAGTAAATCATACCGTAATTGTAATGTATTAATGAATGAATGGATGAATTAAATAAATTAATTGACGGGAGTGAGGTTTGTATTTCAATGTATTGTTATTGTAATTACAGGGGATTGGTGCAAGCAGGATGGCTGCAAGGTAATGTGTTTACATATCACAGCATATCAATGAATATTTAGTGTTTTATATCCCTTCCATTTCTAAAGGCTTTAACAAGCCAGCAGCATACCACCCTGCATACCACCCTGCATACCACTGCTGGCTGGCTTGCTTCTAAAGCTAAGCAGGGTTGGTCCTGGTCAGTCCATGGGAGACCAGATGCTGCTGGAAGTGGTGTTGGAGGGCCAGTAGGAAGCACTCTTTCCTCTGGTCTAAAAAAATATCCCAATGCCCCAGGGCAGTGATTGGGGACACCCCCCTGTGTAGGGTGCTGTCTTTCAGTTGGGACGTTAAAACACTCTCTGAGGTCATTAAAGATCCCATGGCACTTATCGTAGGGGTGTTAACCCTGGTGTCCTGGCTAAATTCCCAAACTGGCCCTCAAACCATCATGGTCACCTAATAATCCCCAGTTTACAATAGGCTCATTCATCCCCCTCCTCTCCCCTGTAACTATTCCCCAGGTTGTTGCTGTAAATGAGAACGTGTTCTCAGTCAACTTACCTGGAAAAAGAATGGAAAAATAAACAAGGCTTCCATACTGGGAGAGACTACAAGGCCAAAATGCTCAACCATTTAAGGTTCAAGACTTAATACCAATCTGTCTCCTATACATTTTAAATTGGTAAAAGCACTATTACCAATGGCTGCAACAAATATAGCCACTTACAAGGCACGCCAACAATACCATGCACCCACTAGTGGTCAAAAGGTTTTTGGTGCTTCAAAAATACAGTACGGCACTGTATTCTGCGGGATGGAATTACAGTACCATTCAAAATACAGTGATCCTTTCCCCGCCCACACAATTTTACCACAATGCACCATAATTTACATTATACTACAGTAAAAGATTTTCACAGTATTTTATTGTTGATAATATCCAAAATGTGTAAATAAATTACAGTTCTCCATTATAGTCTGGTAAAAGGTTACTGTTTGTCTAAATGATTTTTAAACAGAGTAAAACATCTTTATGAAACGTAGATGCCAACCCTGTAGTTCTCTGTCTATCTGTCTCTTTCTCTCTCTCTGTCATCCTCCTCCTACTCGCCTTCTACACATGAGGAGTGTCTTTGGTGTGGTTTGGTGTAACAGACTCCTTTCCTCTCTGACAGGACCCTTCAACCTAGCGTGGGCATTAAGGCCTTTTGTGGTACAATGTGCCCTGTATGCTTGACCGACAAATGGCCCACACACACACACACACACACGAACGCACGCATAAGCACCAACCCACACATCACGAGACACACATGAAAGGAAGCGAGCCACAGTCACGCATTCACTCTCATACATGCACACACATACTGTACTCATACAGTACACTGCCACACGCACACACACACACATGGGTCGTTCCACCTCAAAAACCACAATAGGATTTCAACACCCACAATCTCAGATTGTTCTGCTATGATTTCTGTTGTTAGAAACGGGTAAGATTGGCATTTTTGCGACATTATTTTGTTGAAATATAATTAGATCTCTGAGAAATTAAGCTAATTGATTGCAACCAAATTGGCAATTTTCTCTTATAGTACCTAACATCTGATTGGGACCAAGCTTTTTTCTAACAATGAGTTAAAACATGAGAAATTCTAAGAAATGGTCAAAAGCCCTCCACGGGCTCCCCCACACCAATCCCACCCCAACAATGAGTATATAGTATCAGTTCTCTATGTTTGACAAGTAGCATGGAGCTGCGGCTCGGAGTATTGCTTCTTCATACTATGTAATGTATTCTCAGTGTATTTGGTGATGTTTTTATCCCCTGTTCAGAGAAATTAGTCATTGAAGTTGTTAGGGTTATGTACCATCCTACATCAGTGGGTAGCTTTTGACCATGTCTTACTTATTGTTAGAAAAAAGTTTGGTCATAATCAGATGTTAGGTACTATATTTATTGAATATTATATGAATCGTATAAATAAAAATGGCCAATTTGGGTGCAATCAAATTAGCTTAATTTCTCAAAGATCAAATTGGATTTCAAATAAATAATGTTGCAGTAATGCTTATCTGACTACAGAAACGACTTCAGAACAATCTGAGATGGTGGGTGTCATGACTTGCTGAAATGAAATGGAATGGCCCACATGCGTTGAAGCCAGTGCTCGCACGCTATCCTTCACACTACATTAAATGCTCACGCACATCTCACACACATTCTACACCATTCAAATGGAAGGACGGAGCACTAACCATAACAGACAGCACATCAAGCGTGATGAATTCGCACACTTTAACCAGCTACACCTCCATGAAGTAAACACTGCTAACCTAACATAACAGGAGAGAAGTGATGCTGCACTTAAGCTTTTATTTATTTAACCTTTCAAACACATTGATCATTCATTTTGTGGAAAGGTTGGAGGGTAAGAAAGAAAAAGCATTGGAGGAATGGCTGGACACACGTGCGCATGTGTCTGTGTGACCACTTTTAGGGACCATTTAGTTTTTTCCCCTGGTATTTGTACATCTCTGTTGGCCTCCTAACCCCAGCCAGACTGTAGAGGCCTAGACAGAGACCTTCTCATGTTGAACCACTGAAGGCCAGCCAAGTACTGTACACTCACATCCTTTACAGTCTTTTATTCTTACACCCAATTGATTCTTAGAAGTGAAGCACATTCTCAGTAGGAAGTCTTTCATTCCTGGCTGAAGATTTTCATTATTTTAATAGGTCCCAAACAAAAGATGCTCAGTTCTGTTCAACTAAAACGTAACGGTGTTGATAATGTAGCCCTACAGTACATACTGTACAGTATACTGAACATTTTACAGCACCAAACACTAACTGCATGACTACCGTAAATGAACTAACATCTGAGCTCCTTCTCCTTCCAAAAAGGTCATATACAGTAATGACTACGACTTCATATAAGAGGGGGAAAAATGTATCAACTAATTCTTTTCAAGACAGGGCATGTGTTAAAAACAGCTTAAGTTGTTTAGTTTCCAGCCTTAACACAGCTGTGCTTACTCTGACTGCTGCACTTAATACTAGAGTACAGTAAAGCCCCTACACACACACACACACACACAGACACACACACACACACACACACACACACACACACACGTAACTCCCACCACAACCCCCCACACACCTTATCCTACGCATAAACACCATTAAAGTGTATAGTTAGCTAACACACTTTTGTACATCGCGCTGTAACGTACAATTGACCTTATTTTAGCTCCCCAAAAACGTAATACTTCCAGGTCAACTGTAATATGAATACCATTGTAAAGCACAATTTATACCCCTTTCCAGCCAAATCAATGACAAGACCTTCATGCTGCCCGTCTTTGCATTATTGAAGAAGGCAATGATCTCCGTCGGATCTTTTTAAAAATGACGGGTGGAGAAGTGAAACCTACTGCGTCCCAGCTAGCACAGTGGATCTGGACCGATTCCGGCTGAGAGTTGGGGCACTCAGCTGACAGTCAGACTCGGGCTAACGTCATGTGGCCCGAGTCTGGGCCGCCTTCGGCAGTATTACTTATGGCTGGCTACGATGCGGGGATTGAGCTCGGGCCGATTCCAGTGTGAGTTATCTGGCCCAAATGTATTTACTTGGGGCTCGGGCCGATTGGGGCTGCTCTCTGGAAGATGATTGCACGGGCTGCTTTACATAATTAACATTTCATTATTTATTTTTCCAAATTTTCTCATTGTTTCTGTGATCAAAAAAATACAATTAACATTTAAATGAAATTCTTTAAGAGTCCAGTGTAGTATTTTAGTATTTTGTATTTCCTTGGTGCAAGGCAATTGATAAGCATTAAAAACTTTGTGGATGGAACCTCCCAAGTGGTGCAGCGGTCTAAGACACTGCATCGCAGTGCAAACTTAGGGGTTTTGTCCTGTTGGAAAAATGAACCTTCGCCCCAGTCTGAGGTCCTGAGGGCTCTGGATCAGGTTTTTGTCAAGGATCTCTCTGTACTTTGCTCCGTTCCTCTTTCCCTCCAACCTAACAAGTCTCACATTCCCTGCCAAAGAAAAACATCCCCGCAGCATGATGCTGTCACCACCATGCTTCATCGTAGGGATGGTGCCAGGTTTCATCCAGACGTGACGCTTGGCATTCAGGCGAAAGAGTTCAATCTTGGTTTCATCAGACTAGAGAATCTTGTTTCTCATGGTCTGAGAGTCCTTAAGTGCCTTTTGGCAAACTCCCAGAGGGCTGTCATGTGCCCTTTACTGAGGAGTGGCTTCCGACTGGCCACTCTACCATAAATGCCTGATTTGTGAAGTGCTGCAGAGATGGTTGTCCTTCTGGAAATTTCTCCCATCTCCACAGAGGACCCCTGGAGCTCTGTCAGAGTGACCATCGGGTTCTTCGTCACCTCCCTGACCAAGGCGGACATGAACTGTTCAGAGGAGACTGGGTGAATCAGGCGTCATGGTCAAATTGCTTCAAAGAAACCACTACTATTTTTTATTAAACTAAGTCAGTTAAGAACAAATTCTTGTCAGCTCAGGGATTTGATCTAGCAACCTTTCGGATACTGGCCCAACGCTCTAACCAGTAGGTGACCTGCCGCCCCAAAGGACAACAATAAAATAAGAGACTTTCTTGGGTCAACAAACACAAGCAAAGGACATTAGACTGGTGGAAATCTGTCCTTTGGTCTGATAAGTCCAAATGTGAGATTTTTGGTTCCAACCGCGTAGGTGAACGGATGCAAATAGTCTGGGCAGCCATTTGATTAGATGTTCACGAGTCTTATGGCTTGGGGGTAGAAGCTGTTTAGAAGCCTCTTGGACCTAGACTTGGCGCTCTGGTACCGCTTGCTGTGTGGTAGCAGAGAGAACAGTCTATGACTGGGGTGGCTGGAGTCTTTGACAATTTTTAGGGCCTTCCTCTGACACCGCCTGGAATAGAGGTCCTGGATGGCAGGAAGCTTGGCCCCAGTGATGTACTGGACCGTACGCACTACCCTCTGTAGTGCCTTGCGGTTGGAGGCCGAGCAGTTGCCATACCAGGCAGTGATGCAACCAGTCAGGATGCTCGCGATGGTGCAGCTGTAGAACTTTTTGAGGATCTGAGGATCCATGCCAAATATTTTCAGTCTCCTGAGGGGAAAAAGGTTCTGTTGTGCCCTCTTTATGACTGTCTTGGTGTGCTTGGACAATGTTAGTTTGTTGGTGATGTGTGCACCAAGGAACTTGAAGCTCTCAACCTGCTCCACTACAGCCCTGTCGATATGAATGGTGACGTGCTCGGTCCTCCTTTTCCTCGGCCCACAATCATCTCCTTTGTCTTGATCACATTGAGGGAGAGGTTGATGTCCTGGCATCACACGGCCAGGTCTCTGACCTCCTCCCTATAGGCTGTCTCTTTGTTGTCGGTGATCAGGCCTACCACTGTTGTGTCATCAGCAAACTTAATTATGGTGTTGGAGTCGTACCTGGCTGTGCAGTCATGAGTGAACAGGGAGTACAGGAGGGGACTGTAGGAGAGCACTCATCCCTGAGGGACCCCTGTGTTGAGGATCAGCGTGGCGGATGTGTTGTTACCTACCCTTACCACCTGGGGGAGACCCGTCAGGAAGTCCAGGATCCAGTTGCAGAGGGAGGTGTTTAGTCCCAGGGTCCTTAGCTTATTGATGAGCTTTGAGGGTACTATGGTGTTGAACGCTGAGCTGTAGTCAATGAATAGCACTCTCACATAAGTGTTCCTTTTGTCCAGGTGGGAAAGGGCAGTGTGGAGTGCAATAGAGATTGCATCATCTGTGGATCTGTTAGGGTGATATGCAAATTGGACTGGGTCTATAGTTTCTGGGATAATGGTTTTGATGTGAGCCATGACCAGCCTTTCAAAGCACTTAATGGCTACAGACGTGAGTGCTTCGGGTCAGTAGTCATTTATGCAGGTTACCTTAGTGTTCTTGGGCACAGGGACTATGGTGGTCTGCTTAAAACATTTAGGTTTTACAGACTCGCACAGTGAGAGGTTGAAAATGTCAGCACATGCTCGGAGTACATGTCCTGGTAATCCGTCTGGCCCTGCAGCCTTGTGAATGTTGACCTGTTTAAAGGTCTTACTCACATTGGCTGTGAAGAGCGTGATCACACAGTCGTCCGGAACAGCTGGTGCTCTCATGCATGTTTCAGTGTTATTTGCCTCGAAGCGAGCAGAGAAGTAGTTTAGCTCGTCTGGTAGGCTCATGTCACTGGGCAGCTCTCGGCTGTGCTTCCCTTTGTAGTCTGCAATGGTTTGCAAGCCCTGCCACATCCAATGAGCATCAGAGCCGGTATAGTACAATTCAATCTTAGTCCTGTTTTAACACTGTGTCTGTTTAATGGTTCGTCGGAGGGAATAGCGGGATTTCTTATTAGCTTCCGGGTTAGAGTCCCGTTCCTTGCTCTAGTCTTTAGCTCAGTGCGAATGTTGTCTGTAATCCATGGCTTCCGGTTGGGGTATGTACAGTTGAAATCTGAAGTTTACATACACTTAGGTTGGAGTCATTAAAACTCGTTTTTTAACCACTCCACAAATTTCTTGTTAACAAACTATAGTTTTGGCAAGTTGGTTAGGACATCTACTTTTTGCATGACACAATTAATTTTTCAAACAATTGTATACAGACAGATTATTTCTCTTATAATTCACTGTATCACAATTCCAGTGGGTCAGAAGTCTAAGTTGACTGTGCCTTTAAACAGCTTGGAAAATTCATGTCATGGCTTTAGAAGCTTCTGATAGGCTAATTGACATCATTTGAGTCAATTGGAGGTGTACCTGTGGATGTATTTCAAGGCCTACCTTCAAACTCAGTGTCTCTTTGCTTGACATCATGGGAAAATCAAAAGAAATCAGCCAAGACTTCAGAAAAATAATTGTAGACCTCCACAAGTCTGGTTCATACTTGAGAGTAATTTCCAAATGCCTGAATGGACCATGTTCATCTGTACAAACAATAGTACACAAGTATAAACACCATGGGACCACGCAGCCGCCATACCGCTCAGGAAGAAGACACGTTCTGTCTCCTAGAGATGAACGTACTTTAGTGCGAAATGTGCAAATCAATCCCAGAACAACAGTAAAGGACCTTGTGAAAATGCTGGAGTAAACAGGTACAAAAGTATCTATATCCACAGTAAAACGAGTCCTATATTGACATAACCTGAAAGGCCGCTCAGCAAGGAAGAAGCCACTGCTCCAAAACCGCCTTTAAAAAAGCCAGACTACGGTTTGCAACTGCACATGGGGACAAAGATCATACTTTTTGGAGAAATGTCCTCTGGTCTGATGAAACAAAAATAGAACTGTTTGGCCATAATGACCATCGTTATGTTTGGAGGAAAAAGGGGGAGACTTACAAGCTGAAGAACACCATCCCAACCGTGAAGCACAGGGGTGGTAGCATCATTTTGTGGGGGAGCTTTGCTGCAGGAGGGACTGGTGCACTTCACAAAATAGATGGCATCATAAGGAGGACAATTATGTGGATATATTGAAGCAACATCTCAAGACATCAGGAAGTTAAAGCTTGGTCGCAAATGGGTCTTCCAAATGGACAATGACCCCAAGGATACTTCCAAAGTTGTGGCAAAATGGCTTAAGGACAACAAAGTCAAGGTATTGGAGACCATCACAAAGCCCTGACCTCAACCCTATAGAACATTTGTGGGCAGAACTGAAAAAGCGTGTGTGAGCAAGGAGGCCTACAATCCTGACTCAGTTACACCAGCTCTGTCAGGAGGAATGGGCCAATATTCACCCAACTTATTGTATTGTGGGAAGCTTGTGGACGTTAAAGTTAAACAATTTATAAGCAATGCTACCAAATACTAATCGAGTGTATGTAAACTTCTGACCCACTAGGAATGTGATGAAAGAAATAAAAGCTGAAAAAAAATCATTATTATTCTGGCATTTCACATTCTTAAAATAAAGTGGTGATCCTAACTGACCAAAGGACTTTTTACTAAATATGAAAAACGGAGTTTAAATGTATTTGGCTAAGGTGTATGTAAACTTATTGATGAAGCCAATGACTGATGTGGTGTACTCCTCAATGCCATAGGAAGAATCCCAGAACATTTTCCAGTCTGTGCAAGCAAAACAGTCCTGTAGCTTAGCATCTGCCTCATCTGACCACTTTTTTACTGACAGAGTCACTGGTGCTTCCTGCTTTAATTTTTGCTTGTAAGCAGTAATCAGAAGGATAGAATTATGGTCAGATTTGCCAAATGGAGGGCGAGGGAGAGCTTTGTTCGCGTCTCTGTGTGTGAAATAAAGGTGGTCTAGAGTTTTTCCCCTCTGGTTGCACATTTAACATGCTGGTAGAAATGAGGTAAAACGGATTTAAGTTTCTCTGCATCAAAGTCCCCGGCTACTAGGAGCACCGCCTCTGCATGAGCGTTTTCCTGTTTGCTTATGGCAGTATACAGCTCATTGAGTGCAGTCTTAATGCTAGCGTCCGTCTGTGGTGGTATGTGGACAGCTACGAAAAATACAGATGAAAACTCTCTAGGTACAGTGCCTTGCGAAAGTATTCGGCCCCCTTGAACTTTGCGACCTTTTGCCACATTTCAGGCTTCAAACATAAAGATATAAAACTGTATTTTTTTGTGAAGAATCAACAACAAGTGGGACACAATCATGAAGTGGAACGACATTTATTGGATATTTCAAACTTTTTTAACAAATCAAAAACTGAAAAATTGGGAGTGCAAAATTATTCAGCCCCTTTACTTTCAGTGCAGCAAACTCTCTCCAGAAGTTCAGTGAGGATCTCTGAATGATCCAATGTTGACCTAAATTACTAATGATGATAAATACAATCCACCTGTGTGTAATCAAGTCTCCGTATAAATGCACCTGCACTGTGATAGTCTCAGAGGTCCGTCAAAAGCGCAGAGAGCATCATGAAGAACAAGGAACACACCAGGCAGGTCCGATATACTGTTGTGAAGAAGTTTAAAGCCGGATTTGGATACAAAAATATTTCCCAAGCTTTAAACATCCCAAGGAGCACTGTGCAAGCGATAATATTGAAATGGAAGGAGTATCAGACCACTGCAAATCTACCAAGACCTGGCCGTCCCTCTAAACTTTCAGCTCATACAAGGAGAAGACTGATCAGAGATGCAGCCAAGAGGCCCATGATCACTCTGGATGAACTGCAGAGATCTACAGCTGAGGTGGGAGACTCTGTCCATAGGACAACAATCAGTCGTATATTGCACAAATCTGGCCTTTATGGAAGAGTGGCAAGAAGAAAGCCATTTCTTAAAGATATCCATAAAAAGTGTCGTTTAAAGTTTGCCACAAGCCACCTGGGAGACACACCAAACATGTGGAAGAAGGTGCTCTGGTCAGATGAAACCAAAATTGAACTTTTTGGCAACAATGCAAAACGTTATGTTTGGCGTAAAAGCAACGCAGCTGAACACACCATCCCCACTGTCAAACATGGTGGTGGCAGCATCATGGTTTGGGCCTGCTTTTCTTCAGCAGGGACAGGGAAGATGGTTAAAATTGATGGGAAGATGGATGGAGCCAAATACAGGACCATTCTGGAAGAAAACCTGATGGAGTCTGCAAAAGACCTGAGACTGGGACGGAGATTTGTCTTCCAACAAGACAATGATCCAAAACATAAAGCAAAATCTACAATGGAATGGTTCAAAAATAAACATATCCAGGTGTTAGAATGGCCAAGTCAAAGTCCAGACCTGAATCCAATCGAGAATCTGTGGAAAGAACTGAAAACTGCTGTTCACAAATGCTCTCCATCCAACCTCACTGAGCTCGAGCTGTTTTGCAAGGAGGAATGGGAAAAAATGTCAGTCTCTCGATGTGCAAAACTGATAGAGACATACCCCAAGCGACTTACAGCTGTAATCGCAGCAAAAGGTGGCGCTACAAAGTATTAACTTAAGGGGGCTGAATAATTTTGCACGCCCAATTTTTCAGTTTTTGATTTGTTAAAAAAGTTTGAAATATCCAATAAATGTCGTTCCACTTCATGATTGTGTCCCACTTGTTGTTGATTCTTCACAAAAAAATACAGTTTTATATCTTTATGTTTGAAGCCTGAAATGTGGCAAAAGGTCGCAAAGTTCAAGGGGGCCGAATACTTTCGCAAGGCACTGTAGATACAGCATAAAACCAGCCAGCTGTATGTTGATAATGTCGTTGTTCAGGCACGACTCCGTGAAGCATAAGATATTACAGTTTTTAATGTTCCGTTGGTAGTTTAATCTTCCTCGTAGGTCATTGATTTTATTTTCCAATGATTGCACGTTAGCTAGTAGAACGGAAGGCAGGGGGGGTTTATTCGATCGCCTACAAATTCTCAGAAGGCAACCCGACCTCCGTCCTCTTTTTCTCCGTTGTCTCTTCACGCAAATGACGGGGATTTGGGCCTGTTCCCGGAAAAGCAGTATGTCGTTCACGTCGGGCTCGTCAGACTCGTTAATAGAGAAAAAAAGCTCCTGCCAGTTCGTGGTGAGTAATCGCTGTTCTGATGTCCAGAAGTTATTGTCGGTCATAAGAGATGGAAGCAGCAGTATAATGTACAAAATAAGCAAAAATTTTAAATTTAAAATATAAATCACAATTGGTTAGGAGCATGTAAAACGTTAGCCATCTTCTCCGGCGCTGTCTAAATTGAGATGGTTTGGGATGAGTTGGACCACAGAGTGAAGGAAAAGCAGCCAACAAGTGCTCAGCATATGTGGTAACTCCTTCAAGACTGTTGTAAAATAATTCCAGGTGAAGCTGGTTGAGAGAATGATTCCATATGTGTTATTTCATAGTTTTGTTGTCTTCACTATTATTCCATTATGTAGAAAATAGTAACAAAAATAAAGAAAAACTCTTGAATGAGTAGGTGTGTCCAAACTTTTGACTGGTACTGTATGTATTATTCTAAATATATATATTCGTAAATATATTATTGTCCCCTAACCCTGGAGTAAACTACATCAATACTTAGGCTTCTACTTCCAGCTTATACATACTATATCCACTTGTGTGTGCAGTGTTACCTCAGCGTCCTGCTTCGGTAGATCGTAGGTTCTCTTGATCGTATGCAGTGATGTCACACTTAGCTCCTCCTCCTCCAGCAGAATCTCCAATAGCAACACCAGCTGCTCCGGCATCACCTAGGCAACGTAAATAGAAAGGAGGGGTTATTTGTGGGTCTCAACATGATCGACAACATCAGTATGATTTACTTAACTTCATTTTGTTTGAGGGGTAGTTTATGAATAACACCGAAACACATTAATATCAGTCTCTATTCAGCAAACAGTCACTGATAATTCAACGCCACTGGATGGGTTATGAAGAGTGACAAAAAGAGAAACTCGTTAAAAAATATTAAGATAATGCCAAGGCAAATGTTCAGAATATAAGGGAAACGGTGGGGGAATGTTTAGCGTTTGAAGTGAAGCGGTGACGGAGGGAGGCAGATGAGTTATTCTGTAGACGGAGTGAAACAAGAGAAGAAAAGAAAGAGGAAGAGAGACACGATGAGTCTTGCGAACGTCTCAACAGCACACGGTCACAAAGAAGGAACTCCTTTGATTGAAGTTGTTCTCTGCTGAGGCCCAAAGCTTTTCGACTATTAAATATCATTTGATACAAAAATAAAGCAGATTTCCCATGACTGAATAGACTATTGAACAGGGGAAGACAGTAAAGAGAAGATTAAAGAAAGAATATGTTAGACACATTCATTTCTACATTTGTTCTGTTGGGATAGTGCTGATTAATGCTGTGTTATGTGGTATTCTAAAAGAGGACTTCCAGAGAGACACCCCCATGGTGCTGTGAGCTGTGCCTAGCCTTGCCTGCCTCTCCCTGGGATAGACAAGACACATATTCCTCCTCTCTGGGATAAAATAAAGGAGGCTCCATAGAGACTGATGTGAAAATGGAGCAGTGTGTGTGTGAATATAAATGGGTGGAGGCCAAGCTGCTATTCTTACTCCATTATCACATTATGATCTGGAACTGGCTCTCTCAACACACACACACACACACACACACACACACACACACACACACACACACCTTTTCTACATTAAATGTATTCTCTTTTTTTTGCCTCTCCTTTGCATTCCTCCCTTTGTCAATCTTTCTTATCCACAACAAACTTTTGGTAAGGAAATACCAGGAGAACTTTTGCCCTACCAGAAAGCTCTCCATTTCAAACACAGGGAGTATTTGACCATTGGTTGGTCTGAGAGAATCCCATTCAAAGCCTCAAGTCAAGCAACTACAGCCTATACACTGACAGTAAATTAATGTGGATACTCTGCAAATAGATCTATCTCTCTCTCGCTCTCTTACTGTACCTCTATCTGTCCTGTTTCTGTCTTGCTCTCCTCACCTCACTACTCCTCCATTTTGTGAGAGCTAACCGTTAGGTCCCTCCATCTTGAAGGGTCTCTGAGAGGCATGATCCAGTCATAAAACCCCTAATTTCAGCCTGCCTGCCTGCCTGCCTCACACACACACACACACACACACACACACACACACACACACACACACACACACACACACACACACACACACACACACACACACACACACACACACACACACACACACACACACACACACACACACACACACAATCTGTGTGAGCGGTTCACGTGAGCTTCGTGTGTAGGGGAGAGATAGGGGAGAGGTTACCCACTCTAGTGGGAAAATGCTCTCAACACCGAACTATTGGGGCTATTGTTAGTCTCAGCCCTGACCCGATCATGAGATCAAACAGTGTGTGTGTGTGTGTGTGTGTGGTGCCACCCTCGGCGCCCTCTCCAAGGGTAGGGAGTTCCCAGGCAGGGAGATCACCTTTTCCCCTCCCGATAACACACAGGCGTGCACACGCGCACACACACGCACGCACGCACACACGCACACAACACCACTTAGTGAGGTAATGTGTTTGGTCTTGCTTGTCTGTTTTATACTCCTCCACATCCATCCTTCCATTCAACCTATCAAAACCCTCCACAACTCCTACTCAGAAATACACTGACGAACACTTACAAACACTACTCAGAGTGGCATGAAGAGCAATGGCCATTTAAGAGAGGCTTGGTTTAAACCCTCTGTTTTCTCCCCCATATTTTCATGCTTATGTCTCCGCCCCTCTCCAAAGTGGTTACTCCAACCATGACGCCCCCCCACCCCCCTCCCCCTCAGCCTTGTCTAATGGTGTGTTTCTGCCTCATCAGCCTCAAACGCCTGGTCTGGACTAGGAGAACCATCATCATTATCATTCTTGCTGGAGGATGACTTGCTGTTTTGGAGGTCAGTGAAACGGGATTTAATATCCACTGATCTCAAACATACAGACTGGCGTGTTCACACACAGTGGCACATTGAATACCCCATTGTAAGAAGACATGTCTCCCGACGTCAGATGGGAGCGCCCAGAGCAATAACCACACTAACATAAGATAGTGATAATATTGTAATATATGACACCGGGAATGGAACCCAAAGCCTAAAGCCATGCTTTACCAACTGAAACATGTCCAGTAATAGAACAGTAGCTGAGTGTAATAACACTCCCAAAACCTTCCTGCTATTACAGACAGACAGACGGACGGAGAGAGACAGACAGAATCCTGTGATCGTTCATAACTTCCATGGCAACGACACTGGATACCACACTAAGCAACCTGTGTGTGTGTGTGTGTGTGTGTGTGTGTGTGTGTGCGCGTGTGTGTGAGGGACACCGAGAGCTTCTTTATCTTTGACCTTTTCTCTCTACCTCTCCACCCCGCTCTCTCAATCTTTTTCTCCCCCTTAAAACACCTCTTCTGTCATGGCTCGTTGAGAGAGAGAGAATCACTGCTATCGTGGCATCCACATAGTTCCAACGTTTAAATCATGTGGTTGTTATCAACGTTACTGCTACCAACATCTCCCGGAATATCCGTATCGGTACTAAGTCACATTGGCATTTCAATGAGCTGTATGTCTCTCCCCTGCTGTCCGTATCCCTCCCTCCTTTACAGCGATTTGAGTGTGTATGTCTCAGAATGCTAGTTCAGTCACAATGCATTATGGGTGATGGAGACGTGGAATCACTGTGACATTATAAAACCCAACAGTGATTTCTCAGAGGCCATTCAACCGCGTGTGTGTGTGCGCGCATGTGTGTGTGTTTGTGTGTGACAGACCATTCAGTCGCTCCATTGAATTTTATTTCTGTCTGACCGCAGACTCGTAAAAGCTCTCTGGCACCAGCGTCTAAACGCCTCAGCCCCCCGCCTCAGGTACTAGAGTTACTCTTTCTCCATTTTTCCCTTTCCCCATTTCTAGCTTTAATGTTAGTCAATCTCTTTGACTACCCCTCCGACCTCCATCCCTCCCCTCCTCCTTCCCTCCCCACCCTCTCATTTATCTGGCCCCTCTCAGCAAGATTTCCTCCCACATAAGGAGAGGTGACTTTATTGAATTATAGATCACATGTAAGCAGGATGCCTCTCACTGTGTGTGTGTGTGTGTGTGTGTGTGTGTGTGTGTGTGTGTGTGTGTGTGTGTGTGTGTGTGTGTGTGTGTGTGTGTTCGAGCATTCATACAATTCATTGAATGATTGGGAAAACAGTGAACAACAAGAGGGAAAGGTTCTTTTTAGTGAGTCACGTGTTTCACTGTTGGACTTTCAGCCCGGGGAACCAGAGCCGACTCTCTGTGCTGATATCAATCTGTGCTGATGACATCACAGCTGGGTCACCTTAGAGATAGCGGATGCCTTACAGTGATGCCCCTCATGTTTGTGATATCACTCTCTGTTCCCCTCTCCTCCGGGATGTTCTGCTTTTATCACAATCATAACATGCTCTGGGATTGAGATGCTTAAATGCGGCGCGCGCGCGCGTGTGTGTGTGTGTCATTTTATCTTGATTAGAAGGATAAACCCCCCAACACAGCTTGCAGTGTATGCTAAGCCTGATTGTGAGAAGCACACACAAAGTGTCTCATCCGCAGACAAGGCTGCTGATTTATCTAGCAGGGAGGGACAGACAAGAAGGGCCTAGCAAAGAGACTCCTGCTATCACTATGGGACATTCACGACACGTACCATACACTGTCAATCCACATCATAGACACATCGTCATCGCTCCTCTTTCACCCCAGCTGCCAAACTAACCCTGATTCAGATGACCATCCTACCCATGCTAGATTACGGAGACATCATTTATAGATTGGCAGGTAAGGGTGCTCTCGAGCGGCTAGATGTTCTTTACCATTTGCCACCAATGCTCCTTATAGGACACATCACTGCACTCAATAGTCCTCTGTAAACTGGTCATCTCTGTATACCCGTCGCAAAGCCCCACTGGTTGATGCTTATTTATAAAAGCCTCTTAGGCCTCACTCCCCCCTATCTGAGATATCTACTGCAGCCCTCATCCTCCACATACAACACCCGTTCTGCCAGTCACATTCTGTTAAAGGTCCCCAAAGCACACACATCCCTGGGTCGCTCATCTTTTCAGTTCACTGCAGCTAACGACTGGAACGAGCTGCAACAAACATTCAAACTGGACAGTTATCTCCATTTCTTAATTCATAGACTCAATCATGGACACTCGTACTGACAGTTGTGGCTGCTTTGTGTGATGTATTGTTGTCTCTACCTTCTTGCCCTTTGTGCTGTTGTCTGTGCCCAATAATGTTTGTACCATGTTTTGTGCTGCTACCATGTTGTGTTGCTACCATGTTGTTGTCATGTTGTATTGCTACCATGCTATGTTGTTGTCTTAGGTCTCTCTTTCTGTAGTGTTGTGTTGTCTCTCTTGTCGTGATGTGTGTTTTGTCCTATATTTATATATATTTTTTAATAAAGGTTAAATCTAAATAAATAAAATGGACATCACCCCACAGCATCACACCACCATGTGTGTGTGTGAATCAAATGTGTTTCATGCGTGTTTGTGTGATCAGTGTGACCCAATGACGGTATATATGAATGGACAAAGC
>NC_092152.1:39460575-39508075 GCF_045791955.1 Oncorhynchus clarkii lewisi
GTATTCTATGACATGTCTGGCATAATGGGTCGTGGTTTGGAATGCGCGTGTCTGTGTGCGCGTGTTTGGTTTGCTTCCAGTTTTCCAGCCTGTCTTTGACTAGAGAGCACCTGACCACAGAGGAAGCTGGGAAACGGGGTGTCCATGTTTGATCTCTGTGTGTGGTATGTATCAATCTGGACTGTGTCCCAAACCGCGCTGTATACCCTTTATAGCGCACTACTTTTGACCAGAACCATATGGGGCCCTGCTATATCAACAAGATCTCACACTTTTACCTATTTGACTTCAGATTCCGACGTTTCTCCAAATGTCAAATTTCGACGGTTAAGTTTGGGATAGGGTTACAACAGTAGTAACTTGACAGTTAAGTTTAGGCATTCATTCTAAATGGTAAGTTAAGGGTTAAGGTTTAAGGTTTGGGATAGGGTAAAAAAAAAAAAAGAGAGAGAAAGAAAAAAAGCAATGGGATTGAACACGTGACCCTCGGAGAGCCAGAGCTTGCGGCTTACGCCCATCCCACACTCAGATAGTAGAATTCACAAGGCACAATTTCAAAATGTGGTTGTGCATCAACAGTTTATCTCGTATTATGTAAGTCACAGAGAGTCACTCAATAGCCCATGTCAGCAAAAACATTTCAGTTATCTAAACTTGTAGTAATCATGGTTGAATTACCGACCAGGGGCGGCGCCCAAAAGGCTAGGGCCGGCTCTGACTGCATGTGTGCGTATGGATGTGGGTACGCAGACCCGCGAACCACTGCAGTCCCCCATGATGAGTTCAGATTTTGTGGCATCCGCCTCCATCAAAGTTCCCTGAGTTAGACTGTTGAGTTAGACTGCCTGAGTTAGACTGCCTGAGTGCCAGCACATGCGCACACAGATACACACACTCAGATCTCAAAGACATGTAGTTATTGGATTAATGTGCGGGAAGCATAATCCCTGGCGTCTATGAACCCAGTAACATAAAGCTCTCATTACTCTGTGTGTGTGTATGTGTGTGTTTATACAACAGGTGGGTCTAATCCTGGATGCGGATTGGTTAAAACCGCATTCCAGCCTGTGTCTATTCCACAAGTTACCACCGGCTAAAGCTATGACCTTAAAATGCATATTTACACTGTTCCATCTGACTGCGCAATCCACTGTCTCATCAGCCCAGGCAGGGAAGTTATAAACTTGATCTCCGCTATAAAAAGCAATTTTTTTAGACAAACATATCATTTTCAACAGCGGAGATTTGTAAAAACCCTACTGTCTGTCTCTCCGACATTTGCAACATTGTTTCAATATTCAAATTCGATCGTCAGCTGTCCCATAGTAATGAACGTGTCGGGATTCGGGACGAGAGAGAGGCAGGCAGCGTCTCTCCCCCAGTCGAAATCATGAAGCAGCTGGCATCATTTTTATGGACATATACAAAGAAAAGTCATTGAAAAAAGGCCAAATGAAACTAGGTGCAGCTAGTTTGCAGTCATTCCAGCTTCAGTTTAAAGTTATTGTGTTAGCTGTGTTGTTGGCTAGCTCCTCTGAACCACCGTGTCCTAACGAGAGAGCACATTTTCTATGCCAGGAGAAATCATGCCTCATTAGCTCATTGTTTATGTATCCAAAGAAATGTCACTAGAAAACAGCTTAAACAAATGCAGCTACTGTTGTTATTGTCTGCATTGTTTGGCGTGACTGTAAGTTAGCCACAGTTGGCTAGCTAGTAAGCAAGGGATAAGAACGTTGCCAGCCAGTATGGCAATGGAACATGTATAACAAACTACTGGGTCGCGTCCATAGATACAGAACAAAAAGACTGAACGACTGGGTCACGTCCATAGATACAGAACAAAAAGACTGAACGACTGGGTCACGTCCATAGATACAGAACAAAAAGACTGAACGACTGGGTCACGTCCATAGATACAGAACAAAAAGACTGAACGACTGGGTCACGTCCATAGATACAGAACAAAAAGACTGAACGACTGGGTCACGTCCATAGATACAGAACAAAAAGACTGAACGACTGGGTCACGTCCATTGATACAGAACAAAAAGACTGAACGACTGGGTCACGTCCATAGATACAGAACAAAAAGACTGAACGACTGGGTCACGTCCATTGATACAGAACAAAAAGACTGAACGACTGGGTCACGTCCATAGATACAGAACAAAAAGACTGAACGACTTGGTCGCGTCTCTGGCAACCGAACCAATAGAACGAACGACCTGCCGGCTTGGGTAGTAACCCTAGATTTGTTTCGGGACTATATCTTGTGGAAGGATGAAATTAGTATGAATAAATTCATCAAAATAATATTTTTTTTAATGAAAATATGTCAATCATTATTTGAATATGTTGGTAACCCGTTGTATAAAAGTGATAATGTCCTTGAAGCCGGTGTTTGAAGGATATATTGGCATGGTTTGCCCGGCCCGAGACGAACACACCTGTGCCAATATATCCTCCAAACACCGGCATCTCTGGCATTATCACTTAAGTATATCAGGGTTGGCCTCAATTTAGAATTTTGGAAAAGAATCCAAGACTCCAAAAAAAAAAAAAGGAAATTAGAATTAAATTGGCCACACACCACAGGAAGTAGAATTTAATTCAGTGCAATTAAAATAAATCCCACTCAGTCATAGAACATGAATTTCATTGAATCTGACAGATTACACTTCCACATACCAAATAATATATCCCTTTTCTCTGGAAACAATGTTCATATACTCTTTTGACCTTAGAATAGAATGCTTAGAATAGCCAATTATATTTCCATCAACCCTTTAATTTGTTTGGCTTCTTTTAGAACGGCTCAGGGTTCACCTGGGGGTTAAACTAATGCATGTATTTAATGTCCTTTTTGATGTTTTATGTACAAAACTGATATTTGCATAGACTACACCTAATATAGAATAGAAGGCATTTGAATTGTATTTCCTTTAATTCAAATTGCAATTCTGTATCCTGTTTACTACTTCAATTCAAGAATTCTAAACTAAATTCTGAATTAAGCCCTACCCTGGTGTGTGTGTGTGTGGTGTATGTGTGTGTGCGTGAGAGAGGGTTGAGGAGGCTAATTATGTCAGGGCAGTCTGAGGGTCCCGTGAGCTCTTCAATCAGTACCAGCACAGACATGTTTTAGCACTCAGTCCACCCCAGTCACACACACAGACACACACACACACACAGACACACACTGACGCACACACTACATACTGTACCCCATGAAAACCTATAAATGAGGTGATGCCTGAATCCCCCCTTTAGGTTTTATGTGAAAGTATTGATTCAGATTCCAACAGAAGACTGGCTGCTTTACAGAGAGCATGACTCAAAACACACAATGTAATTTACCCAACCACTCTCTGTCCTATACAATTAACTATGTGTCAAATTGGTGTTTGGTATAAATCCAATGTGAACTCTTGTGAATGAGCTGTTGAATAGACACAGATGTTACCTCAGTGTATGTGTGGGTTTGTGTGTGTGTGTACGTACCTCTGTTTCCCTCTGGTATCTTTTCCATTTTAGTGAAATGTCTCACCATTGTGTGTGTGTGTGTATTCCTGGGAGAGTCATAAAGCACAAAGTGGCATTATACTGAGCGACTGTCAGACGTTAAATGACATGTCAGGATGGGCACTACATGGAGTCACACACACACAACCAGACCCAGACCCACACACACCCAGACCCACACACCCAGATCCCCACACACACACACACACACACACACACACACACACACACACACACACACACACACACACACACACACACACACACACACACACACACACACACACACACACACACACACACACACACACACACACACACACACACACACACACACACACACACACGTCTCCTGTGGAGTGATGAGACAGGTAGTGAGCTTCAAATGCCCCCCAAAAACCAGACCTACTGCTGAGTGATAAATGAGACAAATACACCACAGACAGGTACCTCTATCTTTCATTATATCTTTCCGTCTCTTTCTCTCTCTGGATATTTTCAACTCTCTGTCTAGATCCATACTTTCTTTCAATCTCACTATCTCTGACAGTCTGTCCATACTATAAAACACTGTACCTTTCATTTCACAAACAGTGATACATATTATGCCTTTTGCGCACATCCCTTATACTTTCCTGCAAATAACATTCCATTAATGATAGGCCCTACTTTTTAAAGGCCAGACTCTGGAGTGTGATAAAGAGGAAGGTGCTGTACCAATTACCAGCTTACATAAAGCATACGTCTACGCAGTTCAAATAAAACCTGCATCTTTACAGTTGTGTGTGTGTGTGTCGTGTGTGTGTGTGTGTGTGTGTGTGTGTGTGTGTGTGTGTGTGTGTGTACACTGACTCAATAAATCAGCATTGGATTGATTTATGGTTTATAAGGCCAGGCCTGACACAAGTGTGCCATTGAGGCACACATACACACACGCTCGAGAGATTCCTAGCCAAACGTGTAATGCTAAATCAACAGATTCTTATTGGGGTGAAGTGCTTTATATATGAGAGATCAGTGAAACGGACGTTGTTTTAACATTAGGGAAGCCTCTCGGCCCTCGGCTTCCCATGCAACAGTATCCTCTAGTCAATGGACCATGGTCCGGGCCACTGCTACGATGGAAAGAGTCAACTAAGAGGAGAGGAGAGAGAGACTTCTGTTACCTACAGCTTTGTGCATACTGCTAATATGTTTGATAAGGGTATATTTCACTACACTTACAATAGAAGGAGATGTTTCATTCTCTCTCTCTCTCTGTCTCTCTCATTAATCTAAGCTGAGAGGAATCTTTCCCTCTGGTGTGTTTTGTGGAATGCAGTAATCCACTCTCCTGTGGTTGTGTGTGTGTGTGTGTGTGTGTGTGTGTGTGTGTGTGTGTGTGTGTGTGCGTGCGTGTATAATAGAAAGCACATGACTCCATGGTGGTGTCCCCTCCCCTCCCCTCCATCCCTCCTAACCATAACCCTTCAAATGCTCTGTTCAGGTGGGTCACGGTACGGTCTGAGGAATACTGGGTGCACATGGATAGGGCACGCAACATGGGATCACAGAGGTAGACATACCATATACCATGACCTGTCTACCAACCTCAGACCAGGTTGGGGCATAATTCACGCCATTGAATTACTTTAGAGATGTAAATCTTTCATTCTTTACCTCACGCCATCAGAGACCAGGCTGGTAACCCAGTGTCTGGTAACGCAGGGGCCAACGTGTCAGTAATAGATTGGGTTGTCGTCTTTCAGACATGCACATGGATGTTAGAGCTACAATTAAAAGATGCACTTCTGAGTTATATTGTTCAAGTCGCACAATAGACTTTTATCCGATATCCACCAAACTCTGTAAATATATACCAGTCCCTGACAACACAACCCAATAACATCACCATAGTAGCAACTACAAACGTCATCTCCCCAACAACCACAGGCCTTGTGTGTGTTTGTTAGTTTGTTTGTGTGTGTGTAGTGTTGCAGGTCCAGCAGACGTCGTAGTGTCTTTCATCAGAGGAGTCTAGCCAGGATAGGGGTCCTAGCTGGACCTAGCAGCAGACCGCACATTCTTTAGTAGGCTTCTGCACTGCCTGATGCTGAGACGAACCAGAACCAAACAGCCCTGTTTGTCATGCCCTGACCTTAGAGATCTCTGTTTATTCTCTATATTTTGGTTAGGTCAGGGTGTGACTAGGGTGGGTACTTTAGTTTTTGTATATCTATGTTTTCTTTTTCTTTGTTGGCCTAGTATGGTTCCCAATCAGAGGCTATCGTTGTCTCGGATTGGGGATCATACATAGGCAGCCCTTTTTCCCACCTTCAGTTGTGGGATCTTGTCTTTGTTTGGTTGCATGTATTTTTGCACGACGACGAAGCTTTTCGTCCGTTGTATTGTTTATTGTTTTTTTTGCTGGTTAGCATCTGCGTCATCTCACCACATCCGTATTGAGCGAGTCACTGCTCAATACGCTTCCTGCTTTAGTTTTTGCTTGTAAGCAGGAATCAGGAGGATACAATTATGGTCAGATTTGCCAAATGGAGGGCGAGGGAGAGCTTTGTAAAGGTTTATTCCTAAGTTTAGGTAAAACTGATTTATGTTTACCTGCATTAAAGTCCGCGGCCACTAGGAGTGCTGTCTCTGGATTGAGTTTATCTTTGAGTTAATTTTTTATTTTTACAGGGACAGCGCACATTAATCAACATTTCAGTAAAAGTGCCGGTTTTAGCCAGCTGGATAATTTTCAGCAGCAGTCTCTGGGCAGGTTATTAAAAACATTTATAATATAGACAATCATTGAGCAGTGAGCACACGCAGAGCAACATATAAGACAGAGCAACATAGAACAAAGAGCAACAAGACAAAAAAAACAACAAAGTGTTTCCATACCTCACAAGCTACAGACAACAGACAACATGGAAAGCGGCAATACACAGCTAGGGATTATGTTCACAAATCTGATTGGCCTTTAGCCATGTCTTCATGTTTTTTGTGAAAGTGTGATAGGTGGTGCAGTTATGTGTGTCTGATGGCAGTGTATTCCAGACATGGGAAGCTCTCACAGAGAAAGCGGATTTACTAAAGGTGCTTTTCCTTAAGGGAACTATACAGTCACCTCTCATGGCAGACCTTGTTGATCTGCTGCCATATGTTTGGGTTTTCTGTTTAACAAAAATACTGAGTGGAGGGGGAGTCAGGCCATTGATGAACATGTTCTTGTTTGCTTATGACCTTATACAGCTCATTGAGTGCGGTCTTAGTGCCAGCATCGGTTTGTAGTGGTAAATAGACAACTACGATATAGATGAAAACTCTCTTGGTAAATACAGTGGTCTACAGCTTATCATGAGATACTCTACCTCAGGCAGGGAAAACCTCGAGACTTCCTTAATATTAGATTTCCTGCAACAGCTGTTATTTACAAATAGACACAGACCGCCACCCCTTGTCTTACCGGAGGCAGCTGTTCTATCTTGCCGATGCCCCGAAAACCCAGCCAGCTGTATGTTATCCATGTCGTCGTTCAGCCACGACTCGGTGAAACATAAGATATTACAGTTTATAATGTCCCGTCGGTAGGATAGTCTTGATCGGAGCTCATCCATTTTATTATCCAATGATTGCACGTTGGTTAATAAGACTGATGGTAGAGGCGGATTACCCACTCGCCGTCGGATCCTTACAAGGCACCCAGACCTTACTGGATTAAGCGTACATTTTCGTTAACTGTAAATTCGTTAGTTAAACTCCAACTTTCCCTCTATCTTGTGCCAACATCAATTCTTTTCATGTCTTGGTTCCAATAGTTCATATTTTTTTCTAAGAGATTGTCAGTTGGATATGCTCTCTGCAAGGTTTAGATGTCTTCCATATCACAAAAACAACATGGAAATCATCATCATCACCCTCGTCATGGAAATAAATGTATTTCCTGTTACCAATTCATTTACAGTTACTATGCCTTTAGTTGTCCATGTGGACCAACTTATCTTTGAATTCTGAAAAGGAATCCAAGGATTGTTCCATCAGGTTGTGCTTTTAGGAAGTGATATTGGTTCCTGTAGAATATGTTTCATTTTCTTCCATTTTGTTATTGTGTTGTTCATTTTCTCAGCTTTAGATTCTGGGGATGAGCATGCACATCTTAAATATGTACCCATTGTTCCTCTTTAGTGTATTTAACTATATGTTGCATGTAAAAGCCTTGGGTAGCGAGGTTAAAACCACCCTCGGACTTGTATAACTTTTATTTTTGTTCTATTCATTTTATTTGCTCATACAGTATAAAGTCTGTTATTACCGATTAAACTTTTTTAAAGAATGTCATCAGTGGGGTAATTTGTATTACCGAAAATAAATACAAAAACTTTGGCTGCCATGCCATTCTAAAGAGGTTTATTCTACCTGTAAGATTTATGGGAAGATTATTACATTTACTTAGATCTGCTTTCATATTGTTGAGTAATGAATTTAAGTTATCTTTATATATTTTTTGTTTGTTGTCACTTATTAAGCATCCTAAGTATTTCAATTTTTTGTGGTCCAAATGATTGCTGTAGATACTGTAGTGATATATTTATTTTTTCCTATTGCCATTATTTTAAAAAAAAATCATTTTTGATATTCTGAATTTTTTTTTAGCAAAGAGGGCATTGAGTTTTCAATATTGGTCAGGTATATCAGGCGATCATTTTCAAATAAATGTAGTTTATATTCATGTTTACCAATACTGGTACCTGTTATATTTGGGTCCGGTCTAATTCTTTCTGCAAGCGGTTCAATTGCTATTGCAAACAGGAGTGGAGTGAGTGAACATCCCTGTCTTGTGCCCCTTTCTAAAGCGATTTTATCAGATAATGTATTATTTGTTTATATTTTTGCTTTAGGACAGTTATATAACATGTTTATTAAATGTATTATTTTATCTGGAAAGTTGAGAAGGCCATTCAAGACAGTCAAAATACTTTTTGTCATCAACAGCCATTATTGATTAATCTATGTCTTGTTTCTTTGCGAATTGTATTAAACTGAAACATGTTCTTCTTTTTGTTTGTAAGTGTCTATTTTAAATAAAACCCTGCTAGGTTATGCTATGTATCAAGTCTGGGAAGACTTTTGATATTCTATTGCTTATACGCTTTGTTATTATTTTATTGTCACAATTGGGGGTCTATAATATGGGTCTTTAATCAGAAGGGGACTCTCCAGATTTTCCTAGTTTTAGTATAACTGAAATAACTGTTTGATACATGGAACTAGGAAGTATTGATTTGAGTGACATGTTTGTTGTCATTTGTGTAAATAGGGGGGCTACATTGTCCCAAAATGTTGAATTGAATTATATGGGAAAGCCATCCATTCCATGACATCTTTTGAACGTCAACATTTTAACAGTCTAATACATACATTTCATACAGTACATGCAATCGCAATAATAATAATTTAAAATGCATTTTAAAAGAACAGAATGGCATATTTTGAGTTGAAATATAATACTGTGCTTTGAGTGTTGCGAGTTCACATTGGGAGCGGATGGAATCATGGTAATTCTGCCAAAAAGTTAGATTTTGAAATGGAGTTCAGAGTTTAATAGTCTTTCTGATACTATATAGACATCAAAATGTTTACCTGCCTCTGTGTCATTTTCGAGCTGCACTGTTCATCAGATTCTTGATATGCAATTTAACAATTGATAATATTCTCACCCATCATTTAAAGACTTGTCTTTCGGCTAAACCCCCAAAAAACCATGGGGCAGAGAGAAAAATGTACAGTTTTATAATACTGTTGTACACATTTTGTCATGAGGCTGAGAGACAATTGTGCAGTTTGAAAGCTAATTTCCTGCAAGTCTACACATTTTGCCATTTTGATGGGCCATCAGTTACGCAGGCTGACTGCCAGTGAGTGATTTGCGGTGAATGAGGGGCAGGGGGGGAAAAATGTATGTCCTCTTAAAACTACTCATAACACAAATGTGGTTTGTGATATTAAGATTCTAACAATGATAGTGTGTTATATAGACATATTTAGTAAAAGTCAAGGATGGGGGGGGGGGGGGGGGGGGGGACATGACTTAAAAAAATACTTTCTTTGAGTCAACATGATTCTCTTGGCTCTCCTAGTGTTAACACATATAAGCCCCATTATAAACACGTCACGACCACTGCAAAGGAACACTGAGGTCACCATGCTATATTTAAGCAATAAATATATTTAAGCTCCTATAAGTCGATCTGGATAAGAGCGTCTGCTAAATGACTAAAATATAAATGTAAAAGAAGTGGTACAGTCACTGTTGACTTGACTTCAGGAGGCAGCAGAGGGAGGGGGCCGGTGTGCATAGTGCCTGTTGCTATGGCAATCTGTAAATGGTGGATTGTGTTATATAGGACAGGTCATCACCTAGGTGTGAATGAGTTGATATTGTGTTGATCGGAGACTAATTTCCCCCCCATTTTCCCTCAGTCTCTGGAACATTCCCAAGCAGTGTACAGCAAGAAGATTTACCACAGACAAGCAAAACAGCCCAATTCTTGGTATGAAGGGTTTTGTTCTAGCCCAACTCTCACACACCTGATTTCACTAATCAAGGACTTGGTGATTATAATCTAACCATCTATACTCACATTAAAAGATTGGATGAAAACCTGGTTAGCGACTGGGATGTTGGCCAAAGAAGCTGTTGCCCGCCGGTGCCAGACTGCCTTCCCCTACAGGGTTTCCTGAGCTGATTAGCAGGGGCAGAGAGACCCTCTCATTACACCGACCACAGATGAAAATGAGAGCAAAATGAGGCCCATTACCACAAGAGCATGACTAATATCCTTTAGTAGACCCTTGATACACCCACATACATACACACATACTGTATACGTATGCGCACAGCCACAGACACATACATACAATCATGTGCACACCCACACATACAAAGACACACTAACACACAACCACATATATACGTACACACACACATGCATGCAAACATACACACACACACACACACACACACACACACATACACGGTACATAAAAGCGATGAAGGGAAGGAGGTAATAAAGTCTGGCTCTATTAAAGTGACCCTGATCTCAGGCTTCTCTCTGTGGGGGGGTGTCTGACTCTCTATACACTGTGACTGTGTGTGTGTGTGTGTGTGTGTGTGTGTGTGTGTGTGTGTGTGTGTCTAGACCTCTAATCATCTATGATGTCATTAGTGCTAAATGCTACACTGGCTCTGTCTCATGCCTGATGCCTTTGGCCAGTCTGGACTAGGATCCAGTCAACAGCACTCTTCTCTTCCTCACTCCATTATTCTCTTCTCATCTTGTTCTGTCGATTCTCTTGTCTCATCCTTTTTCATATTTCATATCTCTTCTCTTCTCTCTTGTAGTCAAATATTTTCTCCTTATTTTCTACTCTTACTCTACTCTCTCCAGGTACTTCTCTCTCGGTTACAAGATTCTAGTAACATCCCAGATTTTCCAGAAATCCTGGTTGGAGGATTCCTGATTTCCTGCTTATCACTCCTGATTTTGGGAATCTGCCAACTAAGAATTCTAGAAAATCTGGGAATTTGGGGAAAGTTACTGGAATTTTGCAACCCTCTCTCATCCCTTCTATCCTCTCTGTCTTCTGCTCTCCTCTCTTCATTATCCCTTCACCTCTCTCTTCGCTCTTGTCCACCCTCTCCCCCATCTTTCATCCCTTCTCTTCCCCTGTGCTCTTCACTTCCTGCTTTCTCTTCTACCTTTCCCCTCCTCCCCCTCTCCCTCTCTCCTCGCCGGTTTTCCTAGCCGGTCTGCTTGGTGATTTATAGACCTGTGACAGGCAGATGGGGGAAGAGGGGGGGAGGAGGGGGGGAGAATGCGGCAGGCACGTTTGAAGGAGTAATATAAAATACACCTGGCCCATCCAGGCCCTCCCTCTGTACACAGAAACAAAGAGAGAGACAGAGGGATGATGGGATGATGGGCAGCAGGGGAGAGGCATAGGAAGGGAGGTGGTGAGAGGTGGGGTGGGCCGAGGTGGATTGGGTCACCTCGTGTTTCCTTTCAGGATGGCTTTTATGGCGTAACTTCAAACACTGAACGCCCTCCACCTCCCCTCCCACCCTCTCTCCCAGGCTATTGTGCGTGGCCAAGCGAACAGTAATTGGCTATTCTTTCATGGGTCTGATTTCCGTACTCTCCCTCCCACAGGAAGAGGCCCTTTCGCTGCCCCTTTGTGTGTGTGTGTGTGTGTGTGTGTGTGTTTGCCCCCTCAGAGGCCATAAATATGCCAACCTGCAAGATGAGGTGGTGAGGAAGCTGTTACCCAGGCTGTTACTGGAGGAAGGCTGTTTCACAGAAACAACTCTTGCTAGGTTTAGGAGTTTGACTCAAGTTCAGTTAACGTGAAATATCTAACATGAGAAGGTCCCAGATACTAATATTCAAAACGACATGTATTCTAATAGACAAAACAACATGTATTCTAATAGACAAAACGACATGTATTCTAATAGACAAAACGACATGTATTCTAATAGACAAAACGACATGTATTCTAATAGACAAAACGACATGTATTCTAATAGACAAAACAACCTGTATTCTAATAGACAAAACAACATGTATTCTAATAGACAAAACAACCTGTATTCTAATAGACAAAACGACATGTATTCCACACTGAAGAACGAAACAGGTGCCATACTAACTTTTCACTTACATTCATCGCAGGTCAGATACTGTTAATGCATGAATGGTTGACGAAAAACTCCCTGTCAAAATGATTGTATCCACCGAATCCTTTGCGAGTGATAAGTACATGCTAAAGCCTCCCGTTAAAACGCTCAGTAGCAGCTAAGCCAGGAGGTTCATTATCCCAGGCAGTATTATACAGGCTAAAGGTTCCTAGACCTCTGTGGTTTATACTGTAGGTTGGTGCTTGCTCATTAGTGATACAGGTGTGTGTGTGTGTGTGTGTGTGTGTGTGTGTGTGTGTGTGTGTGTGTGTGTGTGTGTGTGTGTGTGTGTGTGTGTGTGTGTGTGTGTGTGCGCGCGAATTGCAAACACACTCGGAGAGAGGCACAGTCTGGAACATGACGTGTTGATGCTATACACCGGGACACAATGGAAATGCAGCATAACTCTACACCTTAACACGGCTCTAAACATACTAGAGAGAGAAGGAAAAGCATAGGGAGGCCTAGAGAGAGAGGGAGAGAGCAAGAGAGAGAGCACTTGGAAGCTCTGAGTCAGTGAAAGACACACTGAGGCCATGAGCGCATGAGATAGAGGTCTATTTAAAGCGTCACTCGGGCCAAAGAGGGCTCGTACCTCTTTGAAGTTCACGTTCAGTCCAGCTTTCTTCCGCTTTCTGCCTTTTCCAAAGCTCGGACTGAGACCAATCCATTTTGCTACCTGCCCAGGGAGAGGGAGGGAGAGAGGAAGGGATGAGAGAGGAAAGAAGGAGAGAGAGAGAAATGAAGAGAGATGGCAAGGGGGAGGGAGAGAACGAGATAGAGGAAAAAGAGAGAGGGAGAGAGAGGGAAAGTGAGAGAGAGGGAGGGAGGGAGGGAAGGAAGGACAGAGAGGGATGGAAGGAGAAAAACAGAGAGAGAGAGAGAGAGAGAGAGAGAGAGAGAGAGAGAGAGAGAGAGGTCAGGGTAAAAACCGCACACATCTAATACGAGTAAGTAACTACAGTATAAACAGACTTTAGGCACACATTCCATTGCTTACACTGTCTCGCACACACACACACACACACACTCATTGCAGGGCTCCAAACTGCGACCATTTAGCCACATTTTGGGACCCTTTAACTTGGCTCTGAGAGCTGCACATTCTACCTGGTCACCACATTCCACCTGGTCACCATGAATTAAAAAGTCATATTTTTGGGGCAGAAAAAAAACTGGATTTTGTTTAACAGTAAAGTGCATTATCCTCATGATTCCTGTAATAAAACGGTCTGCCCTGCCACTGTGCCCACATGTTCCATTGGGGCTGGCTGCTGTAATGAGCAAGTCTCTCACACTCTCTCCCCCCTCGTGTAACCCCTTGTGAAAACAAAACCATTTTGGAAGCAACTAGTTATCCATATTAAAGAGAGGAGGTTCTCAGCATTCTGTAGGTATCATCTTTATTTCTCAACGCTCATCATTGATCTCAAAGCACACTGTTTTACAATCAAGATATCTGATATGGCTTTGAAACACAGAGTGCGCGAAATTGCGCATCGGCCATCGCGGGTGCACTAGGCCTCATTGCAATTCTTACATTTACTGTTAGATTAATACATGTCGACTAGCAGTAGGTGTTATATTTAAAGCAAGCGATCTAGCTAATGTGTTTTGAGTTTCCACTGTCTTATGTGGTGAATTAGCACCAATTGAATTAGGCCAATAGATAATATTAGTGCCCATAAAAATGAAAGCAAGTTCATCTCTATTGAACAAAAAAAATGGACAATTCTGAAGCCCTATTTTGACAGTAAAATATAACAAAAGTTCATTGTAAAACCAAAAATGTATGACAATCACTGGATTAGGTTGCAAATCAAAATATGTGGAATCATTTATTGAATAACACCTCAGTAGCCTATTACACCTATTAATCAAACATTGCATACTTTATAATGACTTTATAAGACGATGATTGAAATTAATTTGATTGTGTGACGCCGTGAAAAACAATATCTGTGTGCCACCAAATCATGGGCTGGTGCCATCGACTGAAAAAGTTAGTGGCACCAGTGCCACCAGGGGAATATGTTAGTCTGGACTGGAGCCCTGTATAGACACACACACACACGGCTGCTCGCACGCAAGCCCCAACAGCGAGTCAAGTGGTGAAGGTAGAGACAGACAGCGAGACGTCCTTGCCACGACAATATAACAGTCCCTACAGAGTGTGGTCATGGCTATACTACCAAAATGCCGTAGACAAGCACCCTAAATACAACTTTATCTATCAATAGCGCATATTGCAGGCGCACACAGACACACACACACACACACACACACACACACACACACACACACACACACACACACACACACACACACACACACACACACACACACACATTTTTTTGTCAGATCTGTTATTTCGTCTTTCCGTCAGTAAGGAATGCTCTGCCTGTAAGGTATAACAAATAAAAAGACAGTGCTTCCCCACTTTCGCAACAGATGTATGTATGGAGAGAGACGGAGACAGAGAGACGGAGATAGAGAGGGGGAAAGGCTGCCACGGAGAGAGACGGAGATAGAGAGGGGGAAAGGCTGCCACGGAGAGAGACGGAGATAGAGAGGGGGAAAGTGGGAGAGAGAAAAGAAGAGTGAGAAAGGCTGCCACGGAGAGAGAGCGAGAGAGTGAAAATGTGCATCAAAACAGCCGAGGAAACAACTCCAAATCTCTGTGAGCAGGTGAAGGAAAGAGGGGACGAAAGAGAGCAATAGATAGAGGGAAAGAGAGAGAGAGAAAGGGGGGAAAGAGAGCAATAGATAGAGGGAAAGAGAGAGAGAAAGGGGGGGAAAGAGAGAGGGGGAGATGTGTCCTTACCTCCGCTTTGACGTCTTCCACCAGCCGAGTCTGTGTCCATACGACACTCCCTTCACACAGCCACTGAACGAAAGAGGAGAGGAGTGAGTGAACCAGTGAGAGGAAGACAGAGAGAGAGAGAGATTGAACAGGAGAAAAAAGGAATGTTGAGCAGAGGGCAAGAGAGGGGGAAGGAGAGGGAGGAGAGAGAAGGGGAGGGAGGAGAGAGAGAAAGAAAGAAGGGGAGGGAGCAAGATCACTTGTTTCTTTCTGACGGAAACTCACGGTTTGACTTTGGAGGATGATAGAAAGGAGTAGGAGATTGGAGGAGGGGGGGTGAGTGGAAGGAGTAGGAGATTGGAGGGGGGGTGAGAGGAAGGAGTAGGAGATTGGAGGGGGGGTGAGAGGAAGGAGTAGGAGATTGGAGGGGGGGTGAGAGGAAGAGGGGGAAGAAGAAGAACAGAAGGTGGAGGAGAGGGAAAATCCCCTCATTAAGAAAAGCAGTGTTTAGAGCATCCCACAGGACTAAGTCACAATCTCTTGTACGCCCACACACACGCAAAGCGTACACGTAAAGCACGCACGCATGCACACACACACACACACACACACACACACACACACACACACACACACACACACACACACACACACACACACACACACACACACACACACAGCACTTAACCTTATTAAAGCTTTCACCCAAGCCACTATTCAACTTTGAATCACAGAGAGATGGTGAGAAGGATAATAAGGTGGAGAGAGGGAGGAGAAAGATGAGAGTAGAGAGAGGGGGGGGGGTAGAGTGAGAAAAGAGAGAGGCTAGCTGTGTGACTAACAGATCTGAGACAGAAGTGTGTAATCAAATACTACGGTGTGTGCAGAGAGATTGAGAGAGAATCCTATCAAATCAAAAAAAGTCAAGCTGACAACCTAAGAAAATTAACAACAATGACAAATGGTTTGATGAAGAAATCAAAAACATAAGAAAGAAATTGAGAAACCTCTCCAACCAAAAGCATAGAGACCCAGAAAACCTGAGCCTACGCCTTCACTATGGTGAATCACTAAAACAATACAGAAATACACTAAGGAAAAAGAAGGAACAGCACGTCAGAAATCAGCTCAATGTAATTGAAGAATCCATAGAAACTAACCTCTACTGGGAAAATTGGAACACACTAAACAAACAACAACACAAATAATTATCTATCAAAAAACAAAGATGTTTGGATAAACCACTTCTCAAATCATGTTGGCTCTATGACAAGAAGCAAACAGCAAAAACATATGTATGATCAAATACAAATCTTAGAGTCAACTATTAAAGACTACCAGAACTGACTGCATTCTCCAATTACACAGAATAAACCACAGGACAACATACAAACCCTCCAACCCAAAAAGGCCTGTGGTGTTGATGGTTTCCTAAAATAAATTATAAAGAATACAGACCACAAATTCCAATTGGCTATACTTAAACTCTTTAACATCCTCCTCAACTCTGGCATCTTCCCTAATATTTGTAACAAGAACTGTTCACCCCACATTTGACCCCAATAACTACCGTGGGATATGAGTCAACACCAGCCAAGGGAAAATCCTCTGCATTATAATTTTTTTTTTAACCTTTATTTAACTAGGCAAGTCAGTTAAGAACAAATTCTTATTTTCAATGATGGCCTAGGAACAGTGGGTTAACTGCCTTGTTTAGGGGCAGAACGACTGATTTTTACCTTGTCAGTTTGGGGATTCAATTTTGCAACCTTTTGGCTACTAGTCCAACGCTCTAACCACTAGGCTACCACTAGGCTATTATTAGCAGATGCGTACTTCCTCAGTGAAAACAAGGTACTGAGCAATTGTCAAATTGGCTTTTTACCAAATTACCATACAACAGACCACGTATTCACCCTGCATACCCTAATGTACAAAGAAAAAAACCAAAATAAAGGCAAAGTCTTCTCATGCTTTGTTGATTTCAAAAAAGCTTTTGACTCAATTTGGCATGGAAATCAAATTGATAGAAAGCGGTGTTGGGGGAAAAACATACACCATTATAAAATCTATGTACACAAACAGTTAAAATTGTGTGCAGTTAAAATTGGAAGAAGAAAAACTTTTCTTTCCACATGGCTGTGGGGTGAGACAGGGATGCCGTTTGAGTCCCACCCTCTTCAACAAATATGTCAACGAATTGGCAAAGGCACTAGAACAGTCTGCAGCACCCGGCCTCACCCTACTAGCATCTGAAGCCAAATGTCTACTGTTTGCTGATGATCTGGTGCTTCTGTCCCCAACCAAGGAGGGCCTACAGCAGCACCTACATCTTCTGCACAGATTCTGTCAGACCTGGGCCCTGACAGTAAATCTCAGTAAGACAAAGAAATGGTGTTCCAAAAAAGGTCCAGTTGCCAGGACCATAAATACATATTCCATCTAGACACCATTGCCCCTAGAGCAAACAAAAAAAGATATACATACCTCGGCCGAAACATCAGCGCCACAGGTAACTTCCACAAAGCTGTGAACTATCTGAGAGACAAGGCAAGGTGGGCCTTCTACGCCATCAAAAGGAACATCAAATTTGACATACCAATTAGGATCTGGCTAAAAATACTTGAATCAGTTATAGAACCCATTGCCCTTTAGGGTTGTGAGGTCTGGGGCCTGCTCACCAACCAAGAATTCACAAAATGGGACAAACACCAAATTGAGACTGCGTACAGGATTCGGCAAAAAAGATCCTCTGTGTACAACATAAAACACCAAATAGTGCATGCAGAGCAGATTTAGGCCGATACACGCCAATTATCCAAATCCAGAAAAAAACTGTTAAATTCTACAACCACCTAAAAGGAAGCGATTCCCAAACCTTGCATAACAAAGCCATCACCTACAAAGAGATGAACCTGGAGAAGAGTCCCCTAAGCAAGCTGGTCCTGAGACCAGACCCCAGAGAATACCTGACCGCTGTGACTGACCCAAAATGAAGGAAAGCTTTGACTATGTATAGACTCAGTGAGCAGAGCCTTGCTATTGAGAGAGGCCGCCGTAGGCAGACCTGGCTCTCAAGAGAAGACAGGCTTTGTTAACACTGCTCACAAAATGAAGTGGAAACTGAGATGCACTTCCTAACCTCCGACCAAATGTATGACCATATGAGAGACACACATTTTGCTCAGATTACACAGACTATTGAGTGAAATACCACCATGTGCCATTAAGGCAGCAAGATTTGTAACATGTTGCCACAAGAAAAGGGCAACCAGTGAAGAACACTGGGGGGGAGGAGAGAGAAACAGAGAGAGTCAGATAGAGTGACAGACAGCCGTGGTATATTGGCCATATATCACAAACCCACGAGGTGCCTTATTGCTATTATAAACTGGTTACCAGCATAATTAAAACGTTTTGTCTAATTTACCATGTCTGTCAGCCAATCAGCATTCAGGGGATTCAAACCACCCAGTTTATAAGCATTATGGCCCAAGGAGGTGGGGTATATGGCCAATATACCCTGGCTAAGGGTTGTTCTTATGCACGACGCAACGCGGAGTGCCTGGATACAGCCCTTAGCCGTGGTATATTGACCATATATCACACCCCTGAGGAGCCTTATTGGCATTATAAACTGGTCACCAACGTAATTAGAGCTGTAAAAATAAATGTTTTGTCATACCCGTGGTATACCACGGCTGTCAGCCAATCAGCATTCAGGGCTCGAACCACCCAGTTTATAATAAATTTTGAACCAATAATCATCTAATATTTTAAACATGGTTTCTCTTGAAACTTTTTGTGTATGTAATGTTTGTTTTGTTGAATTAAATGTAGTTATTTTTTGTCGTTGTTGTTTAGTTGTTTTACTTGCTTTGGCAATGTAAATATGTTTCCAACGCCAATAAAGCCCATTTGAATTGAATAGAAGAGTGTAGAATGTAGTGAACGTTGAGGCAGTAAAGTGCTATTGTATTGAAGGATCAGACATAGCATTGCATAGCAAGGCTTTTGCACACACACATGCACGCAAACGCACACACAAACACACAAACACGCACACGCACACGCACACACAGGGAAAGGCCAAACACACACATACATAGTCAGCCTTATTGTACAAAATGGCTGCTGTGCATAAATCAGGTAGAATGGGTGTGTTCCTGAAAATAGCCAATGTAATGAAAAAGTAGCCATCTATGGAGGTGCTATGACTTGCCACCCGCAGTTGTTTTTCCAAACAAAATCACATTTGGTGGCATTTGATTTGAGTTAGTAGTCAGGTATTTGACTGTCAGCTGGCGCTTACGGAAAACACAATACTAAACATTGGATGAGGCCAGTTCCCTTTCCCGTCACACACTGCTAACAGTTTTAACATCTGATCATAGGGGTAGGGTTGCAAAACGTCCATAAATCCTTTTCAGAGGATTTAAGGACTTCCTGTTTATTTCCTCCTGATTCCAGAAATATTCCAACTGGGACTTCTGGGAAACGTGAATTTTGGGAAAGTTGCTGCAATTTTTGCAACCCTAAACAGGGGAAATATAAACACAACGCATCGGATAAGACAAGTCCTTTCAATGCTCTGGTGACTGGAGGGCCCTTATTGAAATTTGATTTGAAGTGTCATGACCCACCCTAGATTCATCATCCCCAAACCGCCTGCTTACTCATACTTAACAGCGGTCTAAAATAGAACGCTGTTCAGTTCCCATTCCATTTGGCCTTTCTGGGATGTGTGTGGATGTCATTGTTTATTATTAGGCCTCTAAAACAGCTTCCTGACATTTTCTATTTCCAGCCATGTTCAAGTTCAACGCAATATTAACCTTCGGATAATGGATCAAGACAAGGAAGGATAAAAGAACGGTATCTAAAAGGGTCTGACTGGATCCAAGTGCCGCCGCTGTTACTGACACATCAAACCGCCACTCATTCCAAGGTAGCGGATGACGACATCATCCCAGTGAATATTCCAGGAGGTGAAGGTTGCTAGACAGCAGAACACCACAAAGGTAATTAAGATCAGTGACCATAGGGATTAACAGTAGGAGTAGTTGCTGATTGATTGTGAGGTAGTCGTGGGAGTAGGAGGGCTGTGACTGGCAGACAGCTGAGATGTTTTCAAGATTTAAATGGTGTCTGGTGCACTAGGACCTCCTAACGAAGAGAGAAACATAGCACCATTCATATCCACCAGTGTTATTGCAAGGGAAATGAGTCGTGTGACTCTGCTGATAGAGCAACATACTTTATATGAACACCAGAATATAAAGAGAGTGAGAGGGAGAGCGAGAAAGAGGGAGAGATAAAAAGAGGGAGAGAAAGAGAGAGACAGAGAGAGCCCCAGGACAGCAACACAATTAGACCCAACCAAATCATGAGGAAAAAAAAGATCATTACTTTACACATTGGAAAGAATTAACAAAAAAACAGAGCAAACTAGAATGCTATTTGGCCCTAAACAGAGAGTACACAGCTGCAGAATACCTGACCACTGTGACTGACCCAAAATTAAGGAAAGTGAGCATAGCCTTGCTATTGAGAAACCTGGCTCTCAAGAGTAGACAGGTTATGTGCACACTGCCCACAAAATGAGGTGGAAACAGAGCTGCACTTCCTAACCTCCCGGCAATGAGCTGCACTTCCTAACCTCCCGCCAATGAGCTGCACTTCCTAACCTCCCGCCAATGAGCTGCACTTCCTAACCTCCCGCCAATGAGCTGCACTTCCTAACCTCCCGCCAATGAGCTGCACTTCCTAACCTCCCGCCAAATGTATGACCATATTAGAGACACATATTTCCCTCAGATTACACAAATCCACAAAGAATTCAAAAACAAACCCAATTTTGATAAACTCTCATATCTACTGGGTGAAATACCAGTGTGCCATTACTGCAGCAATATTTGTGACCTGTAACCACAAGAAAAGAGCAACCAGTGAAGAACAAAACCATTGTAAATACAACCCGTATTTATTTTCCCTGTTGTACTTTAACTATTTGCACATCGTTACAACACTTTATATAGACATAATACGACATAATATAATATTTGAACTGTAATTTGAGTGTAATGTTTACTGTTCATTTTTGTTGTTTATTTAACTTTAGTTTATTATCTATTCCACTTGCTTTGGCAATGTTAACATATGTTTCCCATGCCAATAAAGCCCTTGAATTGAGAGAGAGATAGAGCGGGTGCGTGTGCGTGCGCGCGTGTGTGTGTGTGCGAGTGTGTGTGCGTGTGTATGTGTGTGCTCTCCATTTCGAACCTTGTGCATCACATTTTCAGTAATGTTGTATTGGTATTGCACACGACCACAATGTTTTTATTGTAATGAAAAATACATAGTTGTTAAGCTTGAACTGGTGTCTGCCTGGTGTTTCAGTCTGCCAACTCTCTGTCTTGTAATAATACAAAAGGGGAATAGCTCCACAGTCCAACCTCCACATCAATATAGTAGGCCCTTTCTGGCCAGTATAACTGCATACAGTACGTTCCAACCATGCAGCTTACCTTAGGAACTCCTGGTCGATCCAGCCAGTCTGCATAAATAGCTTCAAGGGTTAGGCCTTGTCTGGAACACAATGGCAGAACATAATTATTATTGTTAATGGAACCACTGTGATTACCTAAGACACGATGATAGAACATCATCCTGGGAAAATAGTTACCGTAATGTTTCGGGCAACACCTTCAAATACAGATGTCGGATCTTAATTTGACCCCTACAAAAAAATGGCCATTAATTACAATCCACATAATAATTCAAATGTCCTATTGCTGCAGGATTAGTTTCCTGCTGTGGCAAACTGGCTCAAATTAAGATCCCACATCTGTAGTAGAAAAGGGAAATTCTGCCCACATTCACACAGACACACACACACACACGTATGCATGCATGTGCACACACGGACACACAAGTTTCCTAAGCCTGTCTCCAGTCTCTTTCAGTCCGTGGTGTTTACAGTCAGACACAGCAGACACAAATATTGACCGACCCTAACTCTCCCGCCAACTCTCACTTTAATTTAATCAATCTGCTCTGGACACAGGCTACAGCACAGGCAGGGAGAAGACACCGCTCTGAGAGGGAGAAGGGAGGAGGCTAGAGGAGGGAGGAGGGAGAAGGGAGAAGGGAGGAGGGGGGAGGGAGTGGAGAAGACAGAAAGAGAGTGCGATAAAGGGAGGGACAGATAATTTGTTGTGAGGGAGAGGCAACGCGAGAAAGACTGAATAGAGAGGAGAGAGACGATAAATGGAGGAGGAGAGAAAGCGAGGGAGTGAGATGAGTAGAGAGGAAAGAGATAGCAGAGAGTGAGAAAGCGGTCGTCTTTTCACAGTAAACATTAGTGGATCTGGGTTTACAATTGTCAGTTTATGAATGACTAATATCCACTTACCGCTCCATGTCAGGAAAGGTCTCCAGCAGCATTTGCAAGAAATCCTGAACCAAAACATCAATGATTAATTGCATGTAGTTCAGTGCATGTATTTAACAGTATGTATGTATGTATGTATGTACAGTATGTATGTATAGTATGTCTGTGTGTGTGTGTGTGTGTGTGTGTGTGTATAATGATTAGTTATTAGAATAACTCTGTGCCTGTGAACCTAGGTCACTGCTTTGTGTCTGAACGTGTTTATGAAACATTCATTAATGAATGGGGCCCCGGGGCCTCTACTGCAGGCACCAAGGGCCAGGTGTGGTGGCTTACATACACACACACACGAACACAACCACACACACACGTGCACACACACATGCACACACACGTGCAGAAACACACACAAAAGAACACGCACATGACCAGGTGTGAGCGCTCACAGCCATAAGGTCCTGGCAGGACCAACAACTCTTGACAGGTAAGGCAGTCGGATCAACATTTACATAGAGAGAGAGTGTTTCAAACGCTGACTGCTTTATCCCTTTCAATACCACCTCAACCGACACCTTAATGGTTTCGGTGCAGCAGAATGCATGTCTGCATTAACGAGTAACCACTGACAACTTGTGTGAGCGAGTTGACTCAAAGATTTAGGTTAACAGCATTTCTCTTAGTGGTAGATCAGTTTTCCATAACACAGTAGCACCTACCTGAGAGAGAATTAGTTGTCCATGGTATTTCTTTATAAAGAGTCTGAAGAAGTGGAGGAAGTATTCAAGTCCTACTTTACTGGCCAGGAACCTGAGGAGGAAGTAGCCCTGGAAGAGAAAAAACACACACAAACCGTATCCATCAAATACCAAACAAATACAAAACCTAAAGAGATGGGAGACGGACACCTCCAGTATTTGATAAGCTACTGTCACACTGGTCCTACTGCATGTTGTGTTCTTTCTCCGTACCTTGAGGTAGTGGACTTGCATGAAGGTTTTCTCAGGGTTGAGGGCATGTTTGACCAGGGACGACCCAGACTCACTGACCTGGCCTGTACTCTCCATGTTGGGCCTGCACACAGACAGTCAGACAGAAAGTCAGACAGGACAGTCAGACAGGACAGACAGCCAGACAGGACAGTCAGACAGACAGGACAGTCAGACAGACAGGACAGACAGTCAGACAGGACAGACAGTCAGACAGGAGAGTCAGTCAGACAGGACAGACAGTCAGACAGGAGAGTCAGACAGGACAGTCAGACGGGACAGTCAGCCAGACAGGACAGTCAGCCAGACAGTCAGACAGGACAGTCAGTCAGACATGACAGACAGTCAGACAGGAGAGTCAGACAGGACAGTTAGACAGGACAGTCAGACAGGACAGACAGCCAGACAGGACAGTCAGTGGTGCACTACTTGCCCTGCTCCTATTTCTTTCAACAGAAATGACTACCTTTTTGAAATGTAAAGTGGGCTCCTTTTCCAATAGATGAGGAAGTTAAAAGGAATAATCCACCCGTGTAACCTCTCTCATTGGTCCTGTACATTAAACAGGCTGCCATTGTCCTAAAGGCAGGCCACAAATCACATCCAGATTTCTAATGGCATTCTATAGTGTTTATACAACCTCACCACGCTACGCTTTGACTTTACTGCCCATGACTCACTGAGCTCTGCCTTCATGAGAACACACACACGCTCGCATGCACATGCACACACACAGAAGACACACACACACACACACAATACAATGAAACACACACACACACACACCTCACATGAAAAAATACTTCAGTTTTCTATAGAATACTACAGTACTTACTATAGAATGCTATAGCAGACTGTAGTATACTGTAGAATACAATACTACACACTGTAGTATCCCTTGATCATGTGTAGTCCTTACTGTATAATACTATAATAAATCCTATACTACAGTGCAAAAACACTTCAGTGCTCATCAATGTCCACAAAAGCACTGTTTTTAAAAAATATAGTAATGCTAAAGTATTTCATTTGCATATCCTGCCCCTTTCCCTCCCCCATATACAAATATGTGCCACCCCTAAGTGAGAAATATACATGCCAAGTATAAACCATTAAATGTGATTCCCTAGAGGTTATAGAAGGAGCAGAATCTCTGAACTATCCGGTCAGATCCCAGTTCTATACCTCTTACATGTTATAGATGTAGGTTTCCTCAAGGAGAAAGCCAGCACTTCCAGGTCAAAGATAATAAAACAAAAACACTATAGTAAATACTACAGTATTGTCTGCAAAAACACAACAGTAAATACTATAGTATAACACTGTCCACAAAAACACTACATTATTTATACAATAGTAAACTGTAAATACTACAGCATACTAAAGTCCGCAAAAACACCACAGTTTAACTATAGTAATACTACAGTATTAATACTATAATAAACTATAGTATTTTTTTCATGTGGGAATTCACACACAAAAGCAATACAACCAACAAAGTGATTCCCGTGCTCTGTCTGACTCAGGATGTGATGATAGTTCCAGTTCAAATGTATTGATGGTTTAGAGAAGATTAACTCGGGCTGCCAATACGGAACCCTTGAAGGATCAGTCTGCTCCCGTCGATACACAGGCAGGGCAGGCGGCCTGGCTAGCTGATCAATACACTCCTCATCACTGGCCCATTCTCTCAGCTCCCTCCGACTGAGGCGTGGCTACAGACAGGGTGAAAGGTGCACACTCACTCACTCACACACATTCCTCATGACAACACACTGTAGATCTCTGCACATTGCAAAGAGGTGAAACACACACACACACAGCGCTCGTCATGACAACACTGGGTATCTGTGTAATTGATCTACTGAGGTTGTTTTTCTCCTCTCAGCCATCTGGCAGATTGTTTGTGATTGTTTCCGGTTACACAGGCCTGGTCAGCTACCCGATTTACCCTTCTTCCACCAGCAGCTAATGGAGTATAAACTGCATTAGGGTGAGCGTGATGGGAGGGGATGAGATTGGAGGAGAGGAAATGACAGTAGTGTTTGGTCCGCTCAGAGTGGACCACAGAGGAAAATCATCAGCTTCCTGGAATTCACCGGAAACCTCTTCTTAGTACACTCTGTATGTATTTGTGTGTGTGTACGTGTGCGCGTGTGTGCGTGTGTGTGTGTCACTTGAACCTCCTGAGTTCTGTCCTCTCTTGACGTTTCCCTGTGGAGATGGCAGAAGCTGAAGAAATAGATTTCAGATCCAGTACATGACTAGGATCTGCTCAGGACACAGTTAACCGCTAATTGAATAACATCAACGTTACAGTAATTATATTAATCACATTGAACAAAATGACGTCGTTATATGTGATTGCACTACCTGGAAGAATCTCTTTGTGAAAGATAACCAAAACTAGCAAAGGTTGGTTTAACCATGAGAGATTTCTCATAGCCAGACATGCAGTAGACATGGTTGACATAACTGAGGACTCCTCCCCTGTTGGCCAGGCAACACAAAGTCAAGATTGGTTAGAACAAATCATAACACCCTATAGGTTGTTCAGATTGTGTGTGCGTATGCTGAAATCAGTCGTTTTTATGTGACGCCGGCGCTCCAGTCCGCCACACTAGTCGCCAATCAACTCCAGCGTAAATGGTGGAGTTGAGTTTAGTCGGGCTAATGTGCGTACTACTGTAGCAGTGAAATGACTGTATACTGATTGTCAAATGGTGGGTCGCGAGCCAAATTTGGGTCGCGGGAGGTTTTGAATGGGTCCCGATTGTAAAACAAAACATTATTTATTTAATACGTTTATTTATCACCCACTTTTTCTCCCCAATGTCGATCTTGTCTCATCGCTGCAAGGGCTCGGGTGGCGAAGGTCGAGTCACGCGTCCTCCGAAACATGACCCGCCAAACCGTGCTTCTTAACAAAGCCCCCCCAGCCAAACCCTCCCCTAAACTGGATGATGCTGGGCCAATTTTGAGCCGGCCTATGGGACTTCCGATCACAGCCTGGGTCTGTAGTGATGCCTCTAGCACTGAGATGCAGTGCCTTAGACCGCTGTGACACATCCTAGGTCTGTAGTGACGTCTCTAGCACTGAGATGCAGTGCCTTAGACCGCTGTGACACAGCCTGGGTCTGTAGTGACGCCTCTAGCACTGAGATGCAGTGCCTTAGACGGCTGTGACACAGCCTGGGTCTGTAGTGAAGCCTCTAGCACTGAGATGCAGTGCCTTAGACCGCTGTGACACAGTCTGGGTCTGTAATGAAGCCACTAGCACTGAGATGCAGTGCCTTAGACCGCTGTGACACAGCCTGGGTCTGTAGTGAAGCCTCTAGCACTGAGATGCAGTGCCTTAGACCGCTGTGACACAGCCTGGGTCTGTAGTGAAGCCTCTAGCACTGAGATGCAGTGCCTTAGACCGCTGTGACACAGCCTGGGTCTGTAGGAAAGCCTCTAGCACTGAGATGCAGTGCCTTAGACCGATGTGACACAGCCTGGGTCTGTAGTGACGCCACTAGCACTGAGATGCAGTGCCTTAGACCGATGTGACACAGCCTGGGTCTGTAGTGAAGCCTCTAGCACTGAGATGCAGTGCCTTAGACCGCTGTGACACCGCCTGGGTCTGTAGTGACGCCTCTAGCACTGAGATGCAGTGCCTTAGACGGCTGTGACACAGCCTGGGTCTGTAGTGAAGCCTCTAGCACTGAGATGCAGTGCCTTAGACCGATGTGACACAGCCTGGGTCTGTAGTGACGCCCCTAGCACTGAGATGCAATGCCTTAGACCGCTGTGACACAGCCTGGGTCTGTAGTGACGCCTCTAGCACTGAGATGCAGTGCCTTAGACCGCTGTGACACAGCCTGGGTCTCTAGTGACGCCACTAGCACTGAGATGCAGTGCCTTAGACCGCTGTGACACAGCCTGGGTCTGTAGTGACGCCACTAGCACTGAGATGCAATGCCTTAGACCGCTGTGACACAGCCTGGGTCTGTAGTGACGCCACTAGCACTGAGATGCAGTGCCTTAGACCGCTGTGACACAGCCTGGGTCTGTAGTGACGCCACTAGCACTGAGATGCAGTGCCTTAGACCGCTGTGACACAGCCTGGGTCTGTAGTGAAGCCTCTAGCACTGAGATGCAGTGCCTTAGACCGCTGTGACACAGCCTGGGTCTGTAGTGACGCCATTAGCACTGAGATGCAGTGCCTTAGACCGATGTGACACAGCCTGGGTCTGTAGTGACGCCTCTAGCACTGAGATGCAATGCCTTAGACCGCTGTGACACAGCCTGGGTCTGTAGTGAAGCCTCTAGCATTGAGATGCAGTGCCTTAGACCGCTGTGACACAGCCTGGGTCTGTAGTGACGCCACTAGCACTGAGATGCAGTGCCTTAGACCGCTGTGACACAGCATGGGTCTGTAGTGAAGCCTCTAGCACTGAGATGCAGTGCCTTAGACCGCTGTGACACAGCCTGGGTCTATAGTGACGCCTCTAGCACTGAGATGCAGTGCCTTAGACGGCTGTGACACAGCCTGGGTCTGTAGTGAAGCCTCTAGCACTGAGATGCAGTGCCTTAGACCGCTGTGACACAGCCTGGGTCTGTAGTGAAGCCTCTAGCACTGAGATGCAGTGCCTTAGACCGCTGTGACACAGCCTGGGTCTGTAGTGAAGCCTCTAGCACTGAGATGCAGTGCCTTAGACCGCTGTGACACAGCCTGGGTCTGTAGTGAAGCCTCTAGCACTGAGATGCAGTGCCTTAGACCGCTGTGACACAGCCTGGGTCTGTAGTGAAGCCTCTAGCACTGAGATGCAGTGCCTTGGACCGCTGTGACACAGCCTGGGTCTGTAGTGAAGCCTCTAGCACTGAGATGCAGTGCCTTAGACCGCTGTGACACCGCCTGGGTCTGTAGTGACGCCTCTAGCACTGAGATGCAGTGCCTTGGACCGCTGTGACACAGCCTGGGTCTGTAGTGAAGCCTCTAGCACTGAGATGCAGTGCCTTAGACCGCTGTGACACAGCCTGGGTCTGTAGTGACGCCTCTAGAACTGAGATGCAGTGCCTTAGACCGCTGTGACACAGCCTGGGTCTGTAGTGAAGCCTCTAGCACTGAGATGCAGTGCCTTAGACCGCTGTGACACAGCCTGGGTCTGTAGTGACGCCTCTAGCACTGAGATGCAGTGCCTTAGACCGCTGTGACACAGCCTGGGTCTGTAGTGACGCCTCTAGCACTGAGATGCAGTGCCTTAGACCGCTGTGACACAGCCTGGGTCTGTAGTGAAGCCTCTACCACTGAGATGCAGTGCCTTAGACCGCTGTGACACAGCCTGGGTCTGTAGTGACGCCTCTAGCACTGAGATGCAGTGCCTTAGACGGCTGTGACACAGCCTGGGTCTGTAGTGAAGCCTCTAGCACTGAGATGCAGTGCCTTAGACGGCTGTGACACAGCCTGGGTCTGTAGTGAAGCCTCTAGCACTGAGATGCAGTGCCTTAGACCGCTGTGACACAGCCTGGGTCTGTAGTGAAGCCTCTAGCACTGAGATGCAGTGCCTTAGACGGCTGTGACACAGCCTGGGTCTGTAGTGACGCCTCTAGCACTGAGATGCAGTGTCTTAGACGGCTGTGACACAGCCTGGGTCTGTAGTGACGCCTCTAGCACTGAGATGCAGTGTCTTAGACGGCTGTGACACAGCCTGGGTCTGTAGTGAATCCTCTAGCACTGAGATGCAGTGCCTTAGACGGCTGTGACACAGCCTGGGTCTGTAGTGAGGCCTCTAGCACTGAGATGCAGTGCCTTAGACCGCTGTGACACAGCCTGGGTCTGTAGTGACGCCTCTAGCACTGAGATGCAGTGCCTTAGACCGCTGTGACACAGCCTGGGTCTGTAGTGACGCCTCTAGCACTGAGATGCAGTGCCTTAGACGGCTGTGACACAGCCTGGGTCTGTAGTGACGCCTCTAGCACTGAGATGCAGTGCCTTAGATCGCTGTGACACCGCCTGGGTCTGTAGTGACGCCTCTAGCACTGAGATGCAGTGCCTTAGACCGCTGTGACACAGCCTGGGTCTGTAGTGACGCCACTAGCACTGAGATGCAGTGCCTTAGACGGCTGTGACACAGCCTGGGTCTGTAGTGAAGCCTCTAGCACTGAGATGCAGTGCCTTAGACCGCTGTGACACAGCCTGGGTCTGTAGTGACGCCATTAGCACTGAGATGCAGTGCCTTAGACCGATGTGATACAGCCTGGGTCTGTAGTGACGCCTCTAGCACTGAGATGCAATGCCTTAGACCGCTGTGACACAGCCTGGGTCTGTAGTGAAGCCTCTAGCACTGAGATGCAGTGCCTTAGACCGCTGTGACACAGCCTGGGTCTCTAGTGACGCCACTAGCACTGAGATGCAGTGCCTTAGACCGCTGTGACACAGCCTGGGTCTGTAGTGACGCCACTAGCACTGAGATGCAATGCCTTAGACCGCTGTGACACAGCCTGGGTCTGTAGTGAAGCCTCTAGCACTGAGATGCAGTGCCTTAGACCGCTGTGACACAGCCTGGGTCTGTAGTGACGCCACTAGCACTGAGATGCAGTGCCTTAGACCGCTGTGACACAGCATGGGTCTGTAGTGAAGCCTCTAGCACTGAGATGCAGTGCCTTAGACCGCTGTGACACAGCCTGGGTCTATAGTGACGCCTCTAGCACTGAGATGCAGTGCCTTAGACGGCTGTGACACAGCCTGGGTCTGTAGTGAAGCCTCTAGCACTGAGATGCAGTGCCTTAGACCGCTGTGACACAGCCTGGGTCTGTAGTGAAGCCTCTAGCACTGAGATGCAGTGCCTTAGACCGCTGTGACACAGCCTGGGTCTGTAGTGAAGCCTCTAGCACTGAGATGCAGTGCCTTAGACCGCTGTGACACAGCCTGGGTCTGTAGTGAAGCCTCTAGCACTGAGATGCAGTGCCTTAGACCGCTGTGACACAGCCTGGGTCTGTAGTGAAGCCTCTAGCACTGAGATGCAGTGCCTTGGACCGCTGTGACACAGCCTGGGTCTGTAGTGAAGCCTCTAGCACTGAGATGCAGTGCCTTAGACCGCTGTGACACCGCCTGGGTCTGTAGTGACGCCTCTAGCACTGAGATGCAGTGCCTTGGACCGCTGTGACACAGCCTGGGTCTGTAGTGAAGCCTCTAGCACTGAGATGCAGTGCCTTAGACCGCTGTGACACAGCCTGGGTCTGTAGTGACGCCTCTAGCACTGAGATGCAGTGCCTTAGACCGCTGTGACACAGCCTGGGTCTGTAGTGAAGCCTCTAGCACTGAGATGCAGTGCCTTAGACCGCTGTGACACAGCCTGGGTCTGTAGTGACGCCTCTAGCACTGAGATGCAGTGCCTTAGACCGCTGTGACACAGCCTGGGTCTGTAGTGACGCCTCTAGCACTGAGATGCAGTGCCTTAGACCGCTGTGACACAGCCTGGGTCTGTAGTGAAGCCTCTAGCACTGAGATGCAGTGCCTTAGACCGCTGTGACACAGCCTGGGTCTGTAGTGACGCCTCTAGCACTGAGATGCAGTGCTTTAGACGGCTGTGACACAGCCTGGGTCTGTAGTGAAGCCTCTAGCACTGAGATGCAGTGCCTTAGACGGCTGTGACACAGCCTGGGTCTGTAGTGAAGCCTCTAGCACTGAGATGCAGTGCCTTAGACCGCTGTGACACAGCCTGGGTCTGTAGTGAAGCCTCTAGCACTGAGATGCAGTGCCTTAGACGGCTGTGACACAGCCTGGGTCTGTAGTGACGCCTCTAGCACTGAGATGCAGTGTCTTAGACGGCTGTGACACAGCCTGGGTCTGTAGTGAATCCTCTAGCACTGAGATGCAGTGCCTTAGACGGCTGTGACACAGCCTGGGTCTGTAGTGACGCCTCTAGCACTGAGATGCAGTGTCTTAGACGGCTGTGACACAGCCTGGGTCTGTAGTGAAGCCTCTAGCACTGAGATGCAGTGCCTTAGACGGCTGTGACACAGCCTGGGTCTGTAGTGACGCCTCTAGCACTGAGATGCAGTGCCTTAGACCGCTGTGACACAGCCTGGGTCTGTAGTGACGCCTCTAGCACTGAGATGCAGTGCCTTAGACCGCTGTGACACAGCCTGGGTCTGTAGTGACGCCTCTAGCACTGAGATGCAGTGCCTTAGACCGATGTGACACAGCCTGGGTCTGTAGTGACGTCTCTAGCACTGAGATGCAGTGCCTTAGACGGCTGTGACACAGCCTGGGTCTGTAGTGACGCCTCTAGCACTGAGATGCAGTGCCTTAGACCGATGTGACACAGCCTGGGTCTGTAGTGACGCCTCTAGCACTGAGATGCAGTGCCTTAGACCGCTGTGACACAGCCTGGGTCTGTAGTGACGCCTCTAGCACTGAGATGCAGTGCCTTAGACCGCTGTGACACAGCCTGGGTCTGTAGTGACGCCTCTAGCACTGAGATGCAGTGCCTTAGACCGCTGTGACACAGCCTGGGTCTGTAGTGACGCCTCTAGCACTGAGATGCAGTGCCTTAGACCGCTGTGACACAGCCTGGGTCTGTAGTGACGCCTCTAGCACTGAGATGCAGTGCCTTAGACCGCTGTGACACAGCCTGGGTCTGTAGTGACGCCTCTAGCACTGAGATGCAGTGCCTTAGACCGCTGTGACACAGCCTGGGTCTGTAGTGAAGCCTCTAGCACTGAGATGCAGTGCCTTAGACCGCTGTGACACAGCCTGGGTCTGTAGTGAAGCCTCTAGCACTGAGATGCAGTGACTTAGACCGCTGTGACACAGCCTGGGTCTGTAGTGACGCCTCTAGCACTGAGATGCAGTGCCTTAGACCGCTGTGACACAGCCTGGGTCTGTAGTGAAGCCTCTAGCACTGAGATGCAGTGCCTTAGACCGCTGTGACACAGCCTGGGTCTGTAGTGACGCCTCTAGCACTGAGATGCAGTGTCTTAGACGGCTGTGACACAGCCTGGGTCTGTAGTGACGCCTCTAGCACTGAGATGCAGTGCCTTAGACCGCTGTGACACAGCCTGGGTCTGTAGTGAAGCCTCTAGCACTGAGATGCAGTGCCTTAGACCGCTGTGACACAGCCTGGGTCTGTAGTGAAGCCTCTAGCACTGAGATGCAGTGCCTTAGACCGCTGTGACACAGCCTGGGTCTGTAGTGAAGCCTCTAGCACTGAGATGCAGTGCCTTAGACCGCTGTGACACAGCCTGGGTCTGTAGTGACGCCTCTAGCACTGAGATGCAGTGCCTTAGACCGCTGTGACACAGCCTGGGTCTGTAGTGACGCCTCTAGCACTGAGATGCAGTGCCTTAGACCGCTGTGACACAGCCTGGGTCTGTAGTGAAGCCTCTAGCACTGAGATGCAGTGCCTTAGACCGCTGTGACACAGCCTGGGTCTGTAGTGAAGCCTCTAGCACTGAGATGCAGTGCCTTAGACCGCTGTGACACAGCCTGGGTCTGTAGTGACGCCTCTAGCACTGAGATGCAGTGCCTTAGACCGCTGTGACACAGCCTGGGTCTGTAGTGAAGCCTCTAGCACTGAGATGCAGTGCCTTAGACCGCTGTGACACAGCCTGGGTCTGTAGTGACGCCATTAGCACTGAGATGCAGTGCCTTAGACCGATGTGACACAGCCTGGGTCTGTAGTGACGCCTCTAGCACTGAGATGCAATGCCTTAGACCGCTGTGACACAGCCTGGGTCTGTAGTGAAGCCTCTAGCATTGAGATGCAGTGCCTTAGACCGCTGTGACACAGCCTGGGTCTGTAGTGACGCCACTAGCACTGAGATGCAGTGCCTTAGACCGCTGTGACACAGCATGGGTCTGTAGTGAAGCCTCTAGCACTGAGATGCAGTGCCTTAGACCGCTGTGACACAGCCTGGGTCTATAGTGACGCCTCTAGCACTGAGATGCAGTGCCTTAGACGGCTGTGACACAGCCTGGGTCTGTAGTGAAGCCTCTAGCACTGAGATGCAGTGCCTTAGACCGCTGTGACACAGCCTGGGTCTGTAGTGAAGCCTCTAGCACTGAGATGCAGTGCCTTAGACCGCTGTGACACAGCCTGGGTCTGTAGTGAAGCCTCTAGCACTGAGATGCAGTGCCTTAGACCGCTGTGACACAGCCTGGGTCTGTAGTGAAGCCTCTAGCACTGAGATGCAGTGCCTTAGACCGCTGTGACACAGCCTGGGTCTGTAGTGAAGCCTCTAGCACTGAGATGCAGTGCCTTGGACCGCTGTGACACAGCCTGGGTCTGTAGTGAAGCCTCTAGCACTGAGATGCAGTGCCTTAGACCGCTGTGACACCGCCTGGGTCTGTAGTGACGCCTCTAGCACTGAGATGCAGTGCCTTGGACCGCTGTGACACAGCCTGGGTCTGTAGTGAAGCCTCTAGCACTGAGATGCAGTGCCTTAGACCGCTGTGACACAGCCTGGGTCTGTAGTGACGCCTCTAGAACTGAGATGCAGTGCCTTAGACCGCTGTGACACAGCCTGGGTCTGTAGTGAAGCCTCTAGCACTGAGATGCAGTGCCTTAGACCGCTGTGACACAGCCTGGGTCTGTAGTGACGCCTCTAGCACTGAGATGCAGTGCCTTAGACCGCTGTGACACAGCCTGGGTCTGTAGTGACGCCTCTAGCACTGAGATGCAGTGCCTTAGACCGCTGTGACACAGCCTGGGTCTGTAGTGAAGCCTCTACCACTGAGATGCAGTGCCTTAGACCGCTGTGACACAGCCTGGGTCTGTAGTGACGCCTCTAGCACTGAGATGCAGTGCCTTAGACGGCTGTGACACAGCCTGGGTCTGTAGTGAAGCCTCTAGCACTGAGATGCAGTGCCTTAGACGGCTGTGACACAGCCTGGGTCTGTAGTGAAGCCTCTAGCACTGAGATGCAGTGCCTTAGACCGCTGTGACACAGCCTGGGTCTGTAGTGAAGCCTCTAGCACTGAGATGCAGTGCCTTAGACGGCTGTGACACAGCCTGGGTCTGTAGTGACGCCTCTAGCACTGAGATGCAGTGTCTTAGACGGCTGTGACACAGCCTGGGTCTGTAGTGACGCCTCTAGCACTGAGATGCAGTGTCTTAGACGGCTGTGACACAGCCTGGGTCTGTAGTGAATCCTCTAGCACTGAGATGCAGTGCCTTAGACGGCTGTGACACAGCCTGGGTCTGTAGTGAGGCCTCTAGCACTGAGATGCAGTGTCTTAGACGGCTGTGACACAGCCTGGGTCTGTAGTGACGCCTCTAGCACTGAGATGCAGTGCCTTAGACCGCTGTGACACAGCCTGGGTCTGTAGTGACGCCTCTAGCACTGAGATGCAGTGCCTTAGACCGCTGTGACACAGCCTGGGTCTGTAGTGACGCCTCTAGCACTGAGATGCAGTGCCTTAGACGGCTGTGACACAGCCTGGGTCTGTAGTGACGCCTCTAGCACTGAGATGCAGTGCCTTAGATCGCTGTGACACCGCCTGGGTCTGTAGTGACGCCTCTAGCACTGAGATGCAGTGCCTTAGACCGCTGTGACACAGCCTGGGTCTGTAGTGACGCCACTAGCACTGAGATGCAGTGCCTTAGACGGCTGTGACACAGCCTGGGTCTGTAGTGAAGCCTCTAGCACTGAGATGCAGTGCCTTAGACCGCTGTGACACAGCCTGGGTCTGTAGTGACGCCATTAGCACTGAGATGCAGTGCCTTAGACCGATGTGATACAGCCTGGGTCTGTAGTGACGCCTCTAGCACTGAGATGCAATGCCTTAGACCGCTGTGACACAGCCTGGGTCTGTAGTGAAGCCTCTAGCACTGAGATGCAGTGCCTTAGACCGCTGTGACACAGCCTGGGTCTCTAGTGACGCCACTAGCACTGAGATGCAGTGCCTTAGACCGCTGTGACACAGCCTGGGTCTGTAGTGACGCCACTAGCACTGAGATGCAATGCCTTAGACCGCTGTGACACAGCCTGGGTCTGTAGTGAAGCCTCTAGCACTGAGATGCAGTGCCTTAGACCGCTGTGACACAGCCTGGGTCTGTAGTGACGCCATTAGCACTGAGATGCAGTGCCTTAGACCGATGTGACACAGCCTGGGTCTGTAGTGACGCCTCTAGCACTGAGATGCAATGCCTTAGACCGCTGTGACACAGCCTGGGTCTGTAGTGAAGCCTCTAGCACTGAGATGCAGTGCCTTAGACCGCTGTGACACAGCCTGGGTCTGTAGTGACGCCACTAGCACTGAGATGCAGTGCCTTAGACCGCTGTGACACAGCATGGGTCTGTAGTGAAGCCTCTAGCACTGAGATGCAGTGCCTTAGACCGCTGTGACACAGCCTGGGTCTATAGTGACGCCTCTAGCACTGAGATGCAGTGCCTTAGACGGCTGTGACACAGCCTGGGTCTGTAGTGAAGCCTCTAGCACTGAGATGCAGTGCCTTAGACCGCTGTGACACAGCCTGGGTCTGTAGTGAAGCCTCTAGCACTGAGATGCAGTGCCTTAGACCGCTGTGACACAGCCTGGGTCTGTAGTGAAGCCTCTAGCACTGAGATGCAGTGCCTTAGACCGCTGTGACACAGCCTGGGTCTGTAGTGAAGCCTCTAGCACTGAGATGCAGTGCCTTAGACCGCTGTGACACAGCCTGGGTCTGTAGTGAAGCCTCTAGCACTGAGATGCAGTGCCTTGGACCGCTGTGACACAGCCTGGGTCTGTAGTGAAGCCTCTAGCACTGAGATGCAGTGCCTTAGACCGCTGTGACACCGCCTGGGTCTGTAGTGACGCCTCTAGCACTGAGATGCAGTGCCTTGGACCGCTGTGACACAGCCTGGGTCTGTAGTGAAGCCTCTAGCACTGAGATGCAGTGCCTTAGACCGCTGTGACACAGCCTGGGTCTGTAGTGACGCCTCTAGCACTGAGATGCAGTGCCTTAGACCGCTGTGACACAGCCTGGGTCTGTAGTGAAGCCTCTAGCACTGAGATGCAGTGCCTTAGACCGCTGTGACACAGCCTGGGTCTGTAGTGACGCCTCTAGCACTGAGATGCAGTGCCTTAGACCGCTGTGACACAGCCTGGGTCTGTAGTGACGCCTCTAGCACTGAGATGCAGTGCCTTAGACCGCTGTGACACAGCCTGGGTCTGTAGTGAAGCCTCTAGCACTGAGATGCAGTGCCTTAGACCGCTGTGACACAGCCTGGGTCTGTAGTGACGCCTCTAGCACTGAGATGCAGTGCTTTAGACGGCTGTGACACAGCCTGGGTCTGTAGTGAAGCCTCTAGCACTGAGATGCAGTGCCTTAGACGGCTGTGACACAGCCTGGGTCTGTAGTGAAGCCTCTAGCACTGAGATGCAGTGCCTTAGACCGCTGTGACACAGCCTGGGTCTGTAGTGAAGCCTCTAGCACTGAGATGCAGTGCCTTAGACGGCTGTGACACAGCCTGGGTCTGTAGTGACGCCTCTAGCACTGAGATGCAGTGTCTTAGACGGCTGTGACACAGCCTGGGTCTGTAGTGAATCCTCTAGCACTGAGATGCAGTGCCTTAGACGGCTGTGACACAGCCTGGGTCTGTAGTGACGCCTCTAGCACTGAGATGCAGTGTCTTAGACGGCTGTGACACAGCCTGGGTCTGTAGTGAAGCCTCTAGCACTGAGATGCAGTGCCTTAGACGGCTGTGACACAGCCTGGGTCTGTAGTGACGCCTCTAGCACTGAGATGCAGTGCCTTAGACCGCTGTGACACAGCCTGGGTCTGTAGTGACGCCTCTAGCACTGAGATGCAGTGCCTTAGACCGCTGTGACACAGCCTGGGTCTGTAGTGACGCCTCTAGCACTGAGATGCAGTGCCTTAGACCGATGTGACACAGCCTGGGTCTGTAGTGACGTCTCTAGCACTGAGATGCAGTGCCTTAGACGGCTGTGACACAGCCTGGGTCTGTAGTGACGCCTCTAGCACTGAGATGCAGTGCCTTAGACCGATGTGACACAGCCTGGGTCTGTAGTGACGCCTCTAGCACTGAGATGCAGTGCCTTAGACCGCTGTGACACAGCCTGGGTCTGTAGTGACGCCTCTAGCACTGAGATGCAGTGCCTTAGACCGCTGTGACACAGCCTGGGTCTGTAGTGACGCCTCTAGCACTGAGATGCAGTGCCTTAGACCGCTGTGACACAGCCTGGGTCTGTAGTGACGCCTCTAGCACTGAGATGCAGTGCCTTAGACCGCTGTGACACAGCCTGGGTCTGTAGTGACGCCTCTAGCACTGAGATGCAGTGCCTTAGACCGCTGTGACACAGCCTGGGTCTGTAGTGACGCCTCTAGCACTGAGATGCAGTGCCTTAGACCGCTGTGACACAGCCTGGGTCTGTAGTGAAGCCTCTAGCACTGAGATGCAGTGCCTTAGACCGCTGTGACACAGCCTGGGTCTGTAGTGAAGCCTCTAGCACTGAGATGCAGTGCCTTAGACCGCTGTGACACAGCCTGGGTCTGTAGTGACGCCTCTAGCACTGAGATGCAGTGCCTTAGACCGCTGTGACACAGCCTGGGTCTGTAGTGAAGCCTCTAGCACTGAGATGCAGTGCCTTAGACCGCTGTGACACAGCCTGGGTCTGTAGTGACGCCTCTAGCACTGAGATGCAGTGTCTTAGACGGCTGTGACACAGCCTGGGTCTGTAGTGACGCCTCTAGCACTGAGATGCAGTGCCTTAGACCGCTGTGACACAGCCTGGGTCTGTAGTGAAGCCTCTAGCACTGAGATGCAGTGCCTTAGACCGCTGTGACACAGCCTGGGTCTGTAGTGAAGCCTCTAGCACTGAGATGCAGTGCCTTAGACCGCTGTGACACAGCCTGGGTCTGTAGTGAAGCCTCTAGCACTGAGATGCAGTGCCTTAGACCGCTGTGACACAGCCTGGGTCTGTAGTGACGCCTCTAGCACTGAGATGCAGTGCCTTAGACCGCTGTGACACAGCCTGGGTCTGTAGTGACGCCTCTAGCACTGAGATGCAGTGCCTTAGACCGCTGTGACACAGCCTGGGTCTGTAGTGAAGCCTCTAGCACTGAGATGCAGTGCCTTAGACCGCTGTGACACAGCCTGGGTCTGTAGTGAAGCCTCTAGCACTGAGATGCAGTGCCTTAGACCGCTGTGACACAGCCTGGGTCTGTAGTGACGCCTCTAGCACTGAGATGCAGTGCCTTAGACCGCTGTGACACAGCCTGGGTCTGTAGTGAAGCCTCTAGCACTGAGATGCAGTGCCTTAGACCGATGCGCCACTCGGGAGGCCCTTTTATTGATTTTTTTATGAAAAATACTCCAGTCTGAACTTTAATGACTAAAACCAGGTAGAAAGTGTGTAGAATATATTTTGTAATAATTTAACCTCTGACCTATCACAGTATTTTCAATATAGAGTTATTAATAGCGCTATTTAGCGGATTTTGTTGATTTTAGTGAGCTTAACATTCTTCATCAAGAAAATGGGCGAAATTGAATTATTTACCATGAAAAAGGTGTGACTGTTGTTCCCTGGTCATATAATTGGTACATTTACTATCAATATAGCATTAAAAACCGTTTTCCAGATTGCATTTTGGCCCCCCAAAAAATGTGATGCGAATACTGAGAACCTGGTTCAATTTGGGTCCCGAGGCAAAACCAGTTTGTTCACCAACGTTCTAGCCAGAGCACTCTTCTATCTCTCATGTCTTCTGATGTGTTGATTTCTCTGTGAATACTGATGTGATGTAGAGCAGCTCGTGATCCCCTTTCTCTCTGTCTTTCTGTCCACAGGTGATAAGACTGAACCCTTTTTAGACCGGAGCATATCTACCCAGAGCAGTCTGTGTGTGTGTGTGTGTGTGTGTGTGTGTGTGTGTGTGTGTGTGTGTGTGTGTGTGTGTGTGTGTGTGTGTGTGTGTGTGTGTGTGTGTGTGTGTGTGCGTGCGAGCGAGCGATATAAAACCACTGAGAGCGAGAGACATATAACAATATCACTATCACTATTATTGCGTAATTACAAACAGTCTAGTATATTTCTGTCTTTGACCATTGTCGCTACATGTTTACTGTGACAATGTAAGTGTTTACTTTCCATGTCAACTAAGTATACTGAATTTAATTTAATTGCATTAAAGAGAGGATGAGAGCGAGAGCGAGAGAGAGAGAAAGCGTACTGTACGTGTGTGTGTGTGTGTGTGTGTGTGTTAGAAACAGCAACAGATGTGCGTGGAGAGAGAAAGTGTGGACACAGATTCATCATAGACCTGTTAGACAAAGGATTCCCACCCATTACAATGCCTTGGATGGATGGGTGGGAGGGTGAATCTGTTTTTAGTGTGTGTGTGCCTTTGTGGGTGTGTGCGTATCAGAGGAAATCAGAGGCTATTACCAGAGTAGACAGCACTTTATGTCACACACACAGGTTTATAGCTCCTTAGGGTATATCCTTACGTCTACAGATTACACAGGTTTCACTGTGGAAACCGGATAAGGTATAAAAACACTAGCAACCACACCGATAAATCAGTAGGAATAATCACCTCTCAGCCTCAAGTCTCTAAATATAACTATTCTGAACGGGACAGATAAACTATGGGGCCCGCCAGTGTTTAAACACCAGTATTTGTATGTGTGTGTGTGTGTGTGTGTGTGTGTGTGTGTGTGTGTGTGTGTGTGTGTGTGTGTGTTTGCATGCCATGTAAGTGAATGAACGTGTAAGTGAATGCGTGCTTGCATGCAAAACTGTGTTTGTGTTCAAATGTGGGTTTGAGCAGTGACCGAGTGAACTTGAGCAACAAAACCAGCCTTCAGATGAGTCATCTGCTGCTTTGGACAGGGAGTACTGTTTTTGGGTTGTTCCATCTCATCACGCCTTCTAGAATGTTCGGAGCACTGACAACAAAACTATGTGTTATTTATATTATATTCCACCACAATTAATGTCTGGCAATAAAGCCACATCAGCTTTGTACAGGGAGGAAGTCTAGGGAGTCTGTCACTGGCCTGTAGCCAACACCGCAACAGCCCGACTGACTAGGATCTTCTGACTTTGCGCCCAATGTTATTCCACACATTTACACTGGTAATTTGACTAGAAGAACTCGTAGAGACATGGCTCGCTAAGTCTATGAAACAGCCATCGCTAGGCTAGGGTTGTCAAGGGTTAATCGAAGGGGATTACTCTGCATTTTGGCCAACTTGGACTGTGTTGCAAATGAGATTGTGTTTGTGGGTTGTTTTTGTTTCTTCACACGCTTTGAGATTTCTACAGGGCGTTTGGGATTCGTTGCTAGTAGCTTTCCAGACATTGCACTCGATAAACGAGTTATCGTGGTCAGAACTAGGGTGCTTTCACAAAACACCTAAGCAATCAGAATGTATGGCTGGTGTGAATTCTGTCAGCAGGATTCCTGAGTATTTTTATTTTATTCATTTATATATTTGTGGCGGTAGGTAGCCTAGTGGTTAGAGCATTGGGCCAGTAACCGAAAGGTTGGTGGATCAAATCCCAGAGGTGACAAGGTCAGAATCAGTCGTTCTGCCCCAGAACAAGGCGGTTAACCCACTGTTCCCCGGTAGGCCATCATTGTTAAATGAAGAAAAAATGTATCTTGTCCTGACAGGTGCCAATAAACCTTGCACCAATCACGCCCTCCCCCCTCCGGCACACCCTATGCATGGCCACACCTGCTCCACCTGAATCTCAGGAATGCACTGTGATGTTATCTCCACCCCGACACATACACATACAGCTCTACCCACAAGTTATCGTCAATGTTGAAAGAGTATATTGGATGATAACCATTGCCACAGACTCTACAGCTACAAACAAATGGATTTGCATTTACAATTGTGCTGAGAGGCAAACGGTAAGGCACGGATAACAGACCAACCACCAACAAATAGTCAGTCAGATAGACTGACAGGCCAGTTAACCAATGAGAAATGGACCTGAGGATCTGCAGCTGCTCCTCTGAGTTCTGTAGTTCGTCTGAGAGTCTCCTCCACCTCAGCAGAGCCTTGAGTTGAGACTGTTCCTCTGTCTCTTTGCTGGACAACTACACAGAGAGAAAGATGTAAGGGAGGAGGAGGGACAGAGAGACCAGAGCGAGACAAAGAGAAAGAGAGAACGACAGAGAGGGTGATTATAAAAAAGGATACATGTGGAGTAATACCAGTAGTAAGCCAAATGGAATCCTATTCACTATAGTCCATTATTACCCTATGGGACCTGGTCAAAAGTAGCACTTTATAGGGAATAGGGTGCTACTTGGGATGCAGCCCATGTCAGGGTTTAACTGTTGTCAGGGTTTAACTGTGTGCACTGAGCCAAACTCATGTCATAAAAGTGACATGATTAAAGAGCATAGACAAAAGAAGAACATTTCTGGGTAATTCTAGATGCCGAGGGGAAGACTGTGGGAGGATTGTCACTATACAGGCTTGAAAAACAACTTCACCCTCCTTTTCTCCTTCTTTCCACTGTCTTTATGATGGGATGAAGAGTTTTACTTTATGTTGGAACCAAACGTTCCATGACAGTAAGTCTAATTTGCACTGGATACAGTTTTGGTTTCAACCAATTTGAAATGTCAAGCTGAGTTTAGTCACTTTACCAAACTGCTCTGTATATAGTATATGGCTCTGGATGATACAAATCACGAGAAGAACAACGTTCGGTAATTGTATATGGTGAGGAAAAAAAGAGTGTGTACTTGGAAACAATCCACTTTAGGGCTGTTCCGGACGAAATAAAATCTTGGTCGACTGAGAGTCATCTGTATGCATCTATATGCACGGACATTGTCTGATGCTTTAAGCTCTCTGTTTGAGGAAATAATTAAGACATACAAATGACCGGGCCAGGCTCAGACTTGCTGCGCTGTGTAAAAATAAATTGACAGTGAGCAACTGTGAGACTGGCACCCGTTGTCTCTCTCTCTCCTCCCTGCTGCAGCGACCACCACAGATCATCAACAGTGTTTATCGCACTGTCTGTGTTGCTGAAGCTGCAACATAATTACCGCCATTTCTGACCTAAATGTTTTGTTACCGAAATCCCTCATTTGTTTAGGATAAACATTCCCAATAAATGTGTTTATACCGAACTCTGAACACCGTAACACGTGACAGCAAAATAGATGCAGATGACGTGACAAATATACTCAAAACGGGGGAATGTTTACTGGTTGCTCAGGAGGCAAAGGGGAAGTCAGATGTGTGGAAGACATTTGACTAATTGTGGAAAATATTGGAGATCAAGAAACAGAAGGAGCAAGCGCTGTGTGCATATTATGTGTGCCAAACAGGTGCTGCTAGATTATAATATCATTTTTCTGACCATTTGGAACAATGTAGACAACACAAAATAAATGAAAAGCGTACCAGAGAATCTGTTGTAAAGCCTTTATTACAGAAAAATACTAAAAACAGTCACATGCATTCAAAAATGCAATTGTCAAAATGGAATGCTTTATTTATTGTTTACGCTAATTATTCATGGGACACTTTGTTATTTTATTTTTACAACAAATGCTTGATTGTATTTCAAATCATGAATGACTATGCTGTGTGATGACATGAACAAATGAATGATTGATCGATACAGTAGCCTACAGTTGAAGTCAGAATGAAGACAGGACGCACCTGCTAAAATCGGTTTCCTATTGAACATACTTCTTTCCGTAAGAAGTATTATAGTTTGATTACATTTTAGGGTATCCGAGGAGTAATTAGAAATGTATTTTGACTCGTTAGAGGTAGATTTTCAGATTCCTTTCTCTGCATGTTGAAAGAGTGGATTACTCAAATTGATGGCGCCAACTAAACTGGGCGCCATCAACTTTTTGGGATATAAAGCAGAATTTTATCCAACAAAACGACACTACATGTTATAGCTGGGATCCTTTGGATGACAAACCAGAGGAACATTTTCAAAAAGTAAGTGAATATTTAATCGCTATTAAGTGAATTTATGAAACCTGTGACGGTGGAAAAATATTTTGATGTGGGGCCCCATCCTCAAACAATCGCATGGCATGTTTTCGCTGTAATAGCTACTGTAAATCAGCCAGTGCAGTTAAATTAACAAGAACTTAGTCTTTCAACCGATATAAGACACTTATATGTACCTAAATGTTTAATATCCATATTTATTTATGATTATTTATTTGAATTGCGCGCCCTCCAGGTTCACCGGACGTTGCCCTGCTTGTTTTTTTCATTTTTCTTCTTATTTTTTAATTTTACCCCCTTTTTTCTCCCCAATTTCATGGTATCCAATTAGTAATCCAGTTAGTAGCTACTATCTTGTCTCATCGCTACAACTCCCGTACGGGCCCGGGAGAGACGAAGGTTGAAAGTCATGCGTCCTCCGATACACAACCCAACCAAGCCGCACTGCTTCTTAACACAGCGCGCATCCAACCCGGAAGCCAGCCGCACCAACGTGTCATAGGAAACACCGTGCACCTGCCAACCTTGGCTAGCGTGCACTGCGCCCGGCCCGCCACAGGAGTCGCTGGTGCGCGATGAGACAAGGATATCCCTACCGGCCAAACCCTCCCTAACCCGGACGACGCTATGCCAATTGTGCGTCGCCCCACGGACCTCCCGGTCGCGGCCGGTTACGACAGAGACTGGGCGCGAACCCAAAGTCTGTGGTGGCGCCCTTAACCACTGCGCCACCCGGGAGGCCGGGACTCTCGTTTTTCAACCACTCCACAAATTTCTTGTTAACAAACTCTAGTTTTGGCAAGTCGGTTAGGGCATCTACTTTGTGCATGACAAGTCATTTTTCTAACAATTGTTTACAGACAGATCATTTAACTTATAATTCACTGTATCAAAATTCCAATTCAGAAGTTTACATACACTAAGTTGACTGTGCCTTTAAACAGCTTGGAAAATTCCAGAAAATTATGTCATGGCTTTAGAAGCTTCTGGCTAATTGACATCATTTGAGTCAATTGGAGGTGTACCTGTGGATGTATTTCAAGGCCTACCTTCAAACTCAGTGCCTCTTTGCTTGACATCATGGGAAAATCAAAAGAAATCAAGATGTCAGAAAAATTATTGTAGACCTCCACAAGTCTGGTTCATCATTGGGAGCAATTTCCAAATGCCTGAAGGTACCACGCTCATCTGTACAAACAATAGTACACAAGTATAAACACCATGGGATCACACAGCCGCCATACCGCTCAGGAAGGAGAAGTTTCTGTATCCTAGAGATGAACGTACTTTGGTGCAAAAAGTGAAAATAAATCCCAGAACAACAGCAAAGGACCTTGTGAAGATGCTGGAGTAAACAGGTACAAAAGTATTTATATCCACAGTAAAACGAGTCCTATATCGACATAACCTGAAAGGCCGCTCAGCAAGGAAGAAGCCACTGCTCCAAAACCGCCATAAAAAAGCCAGACTACAGTTTGCAACTACACATGGTGACAAAGATCGCACTTTTTGGAGAATTGTCTTCTTGTCTGATGAAACAAAAATAGATATGTTTGGCCATAATGACCATTGTTTTGTTTGGAGGAAAAAGGGGGATGCTTGCAAGTCGAAGAACACCATCCCAACCGTGAAGCACGGGTGTGGCAGCATCATGTTGTCGGGGTGCTTTGCTGCAGGAGGGACTGGTGCTCTTCACAAAATAGATGGCATCATGAAGGGGGTAAATTATGCGGATATATTGAAGCAAATCTCAAGACATCAGTCAGGATGTTAAAGTTTGGTCGCAAATGGGTCTTCCAAACAATGACCCCAAGCATACTTCCAAAGTTGTGGCAAAATGGTTTAAGGACAACAAAGTCAAGGAGTGGCCATCACAAAACCCTGACCTCAATCCTATAGACAATTTGTGGGCAGAACTGAAAAAGCGTGTGCGAGCAAGGAGGCCTACAAACCTGACTCAGTTACACCAGCTCTGTCAGGAGGAATGGGCCAATATTCACCCAACTTACTGTGGGACGCTTGTGGACGGCTACCCGAAACGTTTAACCCAAGTTAAACAATGTAAAGGCAATGCTACCAAATACTAATTGAGTGCATGTAAACTTCTGACCCACTGGGAATGTGATGAAAGAAATAAAAGCTGAAATCATTTATTCTCTCTACTATTATTCTGACATTTCACATTCTTAAAATAAAGTGGTGATCCTAACTGACCTAAGACGGGAATTTTTACTCTGATTAAATATCAGGAGTTGTGAAAAACTGAGTTGAAATGTATTTGGCTAAGGTGTATGTAAACTTCCGACTTCAACTGTGTATAAGTATTGCAATATAGGCCTAATTAAGTGATGGTATTAAGACCAAACAGGATGCGCTCTTAGGCCTACAGCTCGATGGTGGTTATGCAAGGCTGCTATACTAAGCCTACTAATGATAACGACGTTACTTATTATTATATTGACGATCATAATACAAATAGCAATAATAACAATAAGGAGGAGACCAAGAAAAACTATTATGATAAATATTATTTTTGAGACAATTTGGAACAGTGTAAACAACACTAAATACATTATAAGTTATATCAAAGTGGCTTTTATTACAGCATAGCAAAGATTATCCTACGTGTGATGTTGCGTGAGGCCATTAAACAAACACTCAAACAGGGAACAGAAGCAGGATCTGTCTTATTTCTGGCGATATATATGGATGATTTATAAAGCCAGGCACATTTAACAGTCAGGCTATTGATTATAGACCTAAATAAGTTGGGGTGTCCTCTCTCCTCACCTTCCTTAGACGATTAAGGCAAGGGCTGTTTTCTCTTCTCCTAACGCCGCTGCTACCTCCGATACTCTGGTGGACTTTGCCATTATGCACATAGCAACATGGTCTAGGAAAAGACGCCAAATCATCAGCACACGGTTGCTTCAGAAACCGCGGACAGCGACCGCTATCCAACGCAGGGAGAAAGATAATTTGTCATAAAAGAATGTTATTTTTATAAGTGTTGCACCATTGTCCTTAACCATATACAATTTCAGCAGCACATGACTTAGTTGATGGACTGTGCCACCCCCACGGCCTCCACAATGGATTAGTCCACTGAGAAAGGTGCAAATCAGTCTTGTACTCTTATGAATATTTTTGTGTTGTTTTTTGCCACTGCTCGATTACAGAAATCTCGGCCGACCAACAGCCTATCAACCAAACAATGGAGCAGCCGACTAAATGGGGGTCAGCCCTAATCCACTTCATCCATTTTCTCCTCTTTCCTCCCTTTTATTTTTATCCATTGTACCTTTCAAGTGATGCCTTTGAGATTCGGGGAGGCATTTTGCACCAGCAAATGGCAGTGAGCAGAATACCCCGAATACTTCAAATGACTGGAACAGGCATGTTATTCTATGCCAGTTCCAAATACTGCAACTTGCGGTTTATCGTGTGCATCACCTTCATCACGCAGATTCCAAGACTCGGGTGAAATATTATTCCCCTTATAAACGCACATCTTTGACGAAAGGTTTCAAATGTAATTGTGCTTCGAGCTGTAATGAGTTTTACGGTATGTTTTGCACAGGTCTGTGCTCTTTTGTGTGACTAAAACGCCAACCTCAAACTCTCAAAGCCTTGTTCCAAGACATCAGTGATCACACACTGTCCGAAGATGCTGTCCAGTATCCTGCTGTGACTCATCTCTCCTCTATATAGGTCTGTATAGTCCAATACACCTGCCGTGCTCTGGCCCAGGTTGGCCCTGAAAGTATGTAGCAAAGCCCTCACTGATCTGCAGGTTGCCATAGCAGCAAACATAATAACACATAGCTGTCCAACCCATCTGCTTATTGCTCTTTGACTGGCCCTGGGTAGACATTACCCCTAAACACAGATCTAGGATCAGCTCACTTTACCCCAATCATAACCTTAATCATGAGGTGGGGGAAATGCATAAACCTTAGGTCAGTGTGTGTCTGGGAGTAAACTCTGTTTTGACAAGGGACAGCTGATAGTCTAGTACCTGCTGTGCCCGGGCCCAGATGATGTCCTCCAGGTAGGTGGCAAAGCCCTCACTGATCCACTCCTCTGTCCAGTCCCGGGCCCCGATGGCCAGGCCAAACCACGAGTGG